>NW_015393120.1:6352-7418 GCF_001527695.2 Protobothrops mucrosquamatus
ATATATATATATATATATATATATATATATATATATATATATATATATATATATATATATATATATATATATATATATATATATATATATATATATATATATATATATATATATATGTATATATATATGTATGTATGTATGTATGTATGTATGTATGTATGTATGTATGTATGTATGTATGTATATTTTACAAAGCAAAAACTTTTCTCTCTTTCGCGTCGCTCAAGACAGTGAGATGGGCCACAAATTAAACAAAAATCCTGGCATTACAAGCCTTTTTGATGTTTTGCACTCACAATACATTGTTCATGTTTCTTCACATTACCTGATGGTGTGGGACAGGGCGAGGATCCCGAGGACGAAGAAATACATGGAGAGCAGCAGGTTGATGTATTCTTGAGAGAAGATCTAAGAGGCAAGACAAAAACCAGGAGAGGTGAACTTCCGGTTTCCCAATGACACAAATGACATAACAAAAGTGCATCACCCTTTTTATTTTTGTCATGAGCATAATCAACCAGCCAGCTCATCAAAAGTTCTTTCTCTTTCCATCAGGACATTTTAAAAACAAACAAAAAATTCATTAGTTATTTGTATCCCTGCTTTATTATTATTTTTTTTACAAATCACTCAAGGCAATGAACATCTCCAACACAAATTCTACTAACGAAAGCGCCAAAGCTCCTGTTGAATGAAATAATAGAATAGAATGTAGAATAGAATAGAATAGAATGGAATAGAATAGAATAGGAATATAGAATATAGAATAGGAATATAGAATAGAATAGGACAGAAATATAGAATAGAACAGATATATAGAATAGAATAGAACAGAAATATAGAACAGAAATATCGAATAGAACAGGGAAGACTTCCGGTGGCAGGCGTCTTCGTCGGTCGCAGCTGTTTGCTGCCTCCCGCCTGTTTCGCGTAAAAGCCGGTTTGACAGCTAGCATCAGCTGTCAAACGGCTTGATACCTTTCCCCTGGGCATAAGGGGATAGGTGAGCTGCCCGGGGTAGGAGTTGAGTTCCCGAGTCGTCCTATATGGACGATGTAGGTGAGAA
>NW_015393120.1:10322-15574 GCF_001527695.2 Protobothrops mucrosquamatus
CAAATGCTTTACGTGAGCATTTCAAAGAAAGAAAAATGTTGTTTTTATTTCCTGTTCTGCAGTTTTTCTCCACCCCACATTAAATCTGTAGGGCAGGGATAGGCAACCATGGCTCTTTTATGACTCGTGGACTTCAACTCCCAGAATTCCTGAGCCAGCCATGCTGAGGGGGAAAGGGAGAGGTTTCCAAGCTGAGCCAGGCTGGCTCAGGAATTCTGGGAGTTGAAGTCCACGAGTCATGAGGGGGCCATAGTTCCCCCCTGTTGGCTCAGGAATTCTGGGAGTTGAAGTCCACCAGTCATGAGGGGGGCCATAGTTCCCCCATGCTGGCTCAGGAATTCTGGGAGTTGAAGTCCACGAGTCATGAGGGGGCCATAGTTCCCCCATGCTGGCTCAGGAATTGTGGGAGTTGAAGTCCATGAGTCATAAAAGAGCCACGGTTGCCTACCCCTGTACTGGGAGGGGGGGGAAATCTACAAACAAATAATAAAAATAGATTAAGACACTAGCAAGTCCTATCTTTACGAGGCCTGATGGCTGTTGGTGTATTTACCTCCGTTTCCCTCTGAAAAATGAAAAATACCTTTGGGTATTTCCGAGGACCCTTGAGAAAAGAGATCAGTCTTCTTCCACAGGAGAACGTTTGCTAGGTGTGCAACCTTAAATGCATCAGAAACACCACCAGACGTACCTTTTAATTCCCACAATAGGGGAGGGGAACTGTAGGAAACAAAAATGGTGGCTGCAGTTCTCTTGCGGACGTTTCAGGACCCAACTACGGAACATCATCAGTGTTAGAAAGATGTGGGGCTTGCAGGGAGGAGGAGGAGGAGGAGGAGGAGGAGGAGGAGGAGGAGGAGGAGGAGGATTGTGGGGTCCTTGGTGCTCTCTGAGTTTGGTTGTTTTCTTGCAAACGTTTTATGACCCAACTACAGAACATCATCAGTGTTGGAAAGATGTGGGGCTTGTAAAGAGGAGGAAAAGGAGGACTGTGGGGTCCTGGGTACTCTCTGAGCTTAGTGGTTTTCTTGCAGACGTTTCAGGACCCAATTTGGGAACATCATCAGTGGGGGGGGAGGAGGAGGACGACGACGACAACGATTCTGGGGTCCTTGGTGCTCTCTGACTTTGCTTGTTTTCTTCCAGACGTTTCATGACCCATGTTGGTGACATCAACCCCCCCTTCCCTTCTAGTACTAATGATGTTACCTAGTTGGGTCATGAAACATCTGCAAGAAAAGAGCCCAGCTCAGAGAGCACCAAGGAACCCACAGTCCTTATCTCCATCTCCTCCTCCACAAGCCCTGCTCCTTTCTAGCATTGATGATGCCACCTAGTTGGGTCATGAAACGTCTGCAAGAAAACCAGCCAGCTCAGAGAACCGCAAGGGACCCATAGTCCCACTCTTCCTCCTCCTCTCCACATACCCTCCCTTGTTGTTGTTGTTGTTCTTCTTCTTCTTCTTCTTCTTCTTCTTCCCTCCTCCTCCTCCTCCTCCCTTCTAGCACTGATGACGTTCCCTAGTTGGGTAATGAAATGTCTGCAAGAAAACAATGAAGCTCAGAGGAGCATCAAGGACCCCACAATCATCCTCCTCTCCTCCATCTCCTTTCTAGAACTGATGATGTTCCCTAGTTGGGTCATGAAACGTCTGCAAGAAAGCAATGAAGCTCAGAGAGCACCAAGGATCCCACAGTTGTGTTGTTGTTGTTGTTGTTGTTGTTGTTGTTGTTGCTGCTGCTGCTGCTGTTGTTCTTCTTCTTCTTCTTCTTCTTCTTCTTCTTCTTCTTCTTCTTCTTCTTCTTCTTCTTCTTCTTCTTCTTCTTCTTCTTCTTCTTCTTCTTCTTCTTCTTCTTCTTCTTCTTCTTCTTCTTCTTCCCTCCTCCTCCTCCTCCTCCTCCTCCTCCCTTCTAGCGCTGATAGTGTTACCTAGTTGGGTTATGAAATATCTGCAAGAAAACCACCAAGCTCAGAGAGCACCAAGGACTCCACAGTCCTTTTTCTCCTCCTCCCCTTCACTCTACAAGCTCCACAGCTTTTACAAGGTCTTGGTAAGGCCACACTTGAAATACTGCATCCAGTTTTGGTCACCACAATGTAAAAAAGATGTTGAGATTCTAGAAAGAGTGCAGAGAAGAGCAACAAAGATGATTAGGGGACTGGAAGCTAAAACATATGAGGAACGGTTGCTGGAATTGGGTAGGGTAGTTTAATGAAGAGAAGGACGAGGGGGGACATGATAGCAGCCTTCCAGTATCTCAGGGGCTGCCCCAAAGAAGAGGGAGTCAAGTTCTTATCCAAAGCACCTGAAGGCAGGACAAGAAGCAATGGATGGAAACTAACCAAAGAGAGAAGCAACCTAGAACTAAGGAGAAACTTCCTGACAGTTAGAGCAATTAGCCAGTGGAACAACCTGCCTCCAGAAGCCGTGGATGCTCCAACACTGGAAGTTTTTAAGAAGAGACTGGACAGCCATTTATCTGAAAGGGTATAGAGTTTCCTTCCTGAGCAGGGGGTTGGACTAGAAGACCTCCAAGGTCCCTTCCAGCTCTTTTATTCTATTCTATTCTATTCTGAGTGCGGAAAAACGGTCCTCCCTTTTTTTTCAGCGCTGTCGTCATTTCAAACGGTCACTTGAACAAATGGTTGTAACGTTAACGGCCACCTGTACAGTACAGCCAGTAACTCTTCCTCATTTCTTGTGGTTATTCTCAGAACTAGCCTCCAGTCTTCTGACTTCCAGCAACAGCTTTCTAAGCATCTGGAGTTGCCAAATGCTTGAAAATAAAACACCACCTTGCAGGAAATACGATTTGCCAACTGGAAAGCTTCCTGGCCTGAGGGCGTAGTCCGCAATGTCCAGTTGCCCAGGACTGGCAAATGAGCTGGAAAGGGGGAAACAGCCTGAAATCCAGTTCAGGTCAACATCTCAGGGAGGACAGGAAGCTGCAAAAGGGCTGGAGGGAGGGAAATGGCGAGAAGCTCCCAAGTATGGCATTGGCTGGAGCAGGGGTAGGCAACCTTGGCTCTTTTATGACTCGTGGACTTCAACTCCCAGAATTCCTGAGCCAGCATGGCTCAGCTTGGAAACCTCTCCCTTTCCCCTCAGCGTGGCTGGCTCAGGAATTCTGGGAGTTGGAGTCCACATGTCTTAAAGTTGCTGAGGTGGAGAAACAATGGTCTAGGCCAGGGGTAGGCCACCTTGGCTCTTTTATGACTGGTGGACTTCAACTCCCAGAATTCCTGAGCCAGCATGGGGGAACTATGGCCCCTTCATGACTGGTGGACTTCAACTCCCAGAATTCCTGAGCCAGCATGGCTCAGCTTGGAAACTTCTCCCTTTCCCCTCAGCAGGGCTGGCTCAGGAATTCTGGGAGTTGAAGTCCACGAGTCATAAAAGGGACAAGGTTGCCTACCCCTGGGCTAGAGGAAGCCAGTTTGGTCTAGAGGTTAAGGCACTGGACTAGAAATCGGGATATTGTAAGTTCTAGTCCAGCCTGGATAACTTTGAGCCAAACACCAGGAGACGGTGAGTTCTAGTCCCACATTAGATATGAAAGCCAGCTGGGTGACTTTGAGCCAAACACCAGGAGACGGTGAGTTCTAGTCCCACATTAGATATGAAAGCCAGCTGGGTGACTTTGGGCCAATCACCAGGAGATGGTGAGTTCTAGTTTCGTCTTAGGCACGAAAAGCCAGCTGGGAGTTCTAGTCGCACCTTAGGCACGAAAACCAGCTGGGTGACTTTGGACCAATCACCAGAAGACGGTGAGTTCTAGTTCTGCCTTAGGCATGAAAGCCAGCTGGGTGACTTTGGGCCAATCACCAGGAGACGGTGAGTTCTAGTCCCACCTTAGGCACGAAAGCTGGCTGGAAGACTTTGGGCCAATCCCCAGGAGACGGTGAGTTCTAGTCCTGCCTTAGGGACAAAAGCCGGCTGGAAGACTTTGGGCCAATCCCCAGGAGACGGTGAGTTCTAGTCCCGCCTTAGGCATGAAAGCCAGCCGGGTGACTTTGGGCCAATCACCAGGAGACGGTGAGTTCTAGTCCCGCCTTAGGCACGAAAGCTGGCTGGAAGACTTTGGGCCAATCCCCAGGAGACAGTGAGTTCTAATCCCGCCTTATGCATGAAAGCCAGCTGGGTGATTTTGGGCCAATCACCAGGAGATGGTGAGTTCTAGTCCCACCTTAGGGCATGACTTTGGGCCAATCACCAGGACAGCGCAAGTTCTAGTTCCTGACTGGGGAATTCTGGGAGTTGAAGTCCACCTACCTTCAAACTGCCAAGGTGGAGAAACACTGCCTCTTACAGTAAATTGGGAGGACTAAAAATGCTAATTGCAAATAAACGCCTTCCTAGGGAACAGCCCCGAGGCCTGTTCCGTATATTTACATCACCGATTATAAAATATTGGAACTTTTCCTGTTTGGTTCTGGCATTTTTTTCAGGTCTGCCTGAGGAACCACTCTTGAATATTTTATTCTATATCGAAGAGCCGAACGCAACGCAAGCATCAAACCGCAGACGGATCAGATCAGAATACGGCTTCTGGGCGATCTGCTAATTTGAGGCTAATTCATTTTATAACTAAGTTGCTTTAAGTTTGCATTTGCTTTTTGTGCAATCCGCGGCACTGGTTTCACTGCAAATAATCCACCTTCACTTTGTTGCCAAACAGCAGATCTCTCACACTAAACACCCCGCACAAACTTCTATTTAAAGCCAGGAGTAACCGGGTCTGTAATTATCTGTTGCTTTCTTGACCTTTAGCAAACAAAACAGCCGTATTCGTCTGAATGAAAGCAACGCCTCCGGTACACGGCAGACCAAACCAGACCAAGTAATTCAAGACGTGACGTCAGGTTTGGCCTCCAGAAGCTTCAAATTCCTTCCCAACAGATGGTTGGAAAAGCTTCTTCCATCTCCAAGAGGGAACCACGGTCCCTTCCTGGCCACCCTATTGGATCAGCTTTGAATCAGAAGAAAATTGTAATATCAATAGAGAGCAAAAGCCCCATTCCCTCCAAGCACTGATGATGTTACCTAGTTGGTTCATGAAACGTCTGCAAGAAAACAACCAAGTTTGGAGAGTACCAAGGACTCCACAGTCCTCCTGCTCCTCTACTCTGTAAACCCCACTCCCTTCTAGCACTGATAACATTACCTAGTTGGGTCATGAAACGTCTGCACAAGAGAACCACCCAGCTCAGAGAGCACCAAGGATCCCAGTCTTCCAACTCCTCCTCCTCCT
>NW_015393121.1:0-15570 GCF_001527695.2 Protobothrops mucrosquamatus
AAGCCATGTGTAGATTAGCTGAAAATAATCACGAGGCAAATAAACTTGGCTGGAAAAGAGAGAAAATGTGTCTTTTCTACTTAGGAAATGTAATTATGATTTCACACAATGGTTGCAAAAGTGAGACTGCAGTGCCTGCTGGATCTTATGGAGGTATGAGAGCCATTAGTCCCATTAATTTCAAAGAGGAAACTTTTTTAAAAAAAAAAAGGATTATGGAAATTATGAAATAGTTTCAACAGCACTAAGAAAACTGAAGAAGTTTGAAGATTCCAATGAAACTTCCATTTTGAATGTAGGGGAATAGCAGAAGGGAAATGTCATTTGTGACAGAGGATTGTATTTTAGCATAATTGTTGGCTGCCATGTAAACTGTGGAGAAAGAGAGAAAAAATCTAGTTCAAGCAGTTGTTTTCATAGATCAGGGGTGTCAAACTCACAGCTTCACGTGACGTGTTTGTATCGTAACTTTTTTCCATTGCTGGCAATAGGATGGACATGGTTTCAGCATGATACATCTGGCCCGTGGGCTGGCAGTTTGACACCCCTGTCAAAGATCATGCTGAGAAAGCCCTGGAGGAACCATGGAACATAATATGAAAGTCAAAACAACCATTTGGCTATCTAAAATATTTAATGTAGTTGATGAATGCCAGATTTTTCTCTTCTGGTAGAGAGGTCATTTATTGTCGGGCAGTTTGTGACATGGCATAGCCAACAGATATTGATTGGTATACTGTAAGATATTGAGATCCTACCTCACAAATGACAGCATAATTGAGAATAAAATAATAAATCAATATCTGTAGTTCAGCACCATACATCAAAGTATATGTGTGTCATAATGCTGAAGAATTTACGTGAACCAGGAACATTTGGAAGGTCATCTCTCTCTCTCTCTCTCTCTCTCTCTCTCTCTCTCTCTCTCTCTCTCTCTCTCTCTCTCTCTCTCTCTCTCTCTCTCTCTCTCTCTTTTCTCTCTCTCTCATATCTACTATGTCTGTCTGTCTGTCTGTCTGTCTGTCTGTCTGTCTGTCTGTCTGTCTGTCTGTCTGTCTGTCTGTCTATCTATCTATATAATCATCTCCTACTCTTTATTAGATAATCTTTATGTGAGAGAAGTTTTAGAACTAGACCTTGATAGAGAACCTGCCAAAAACATGGTTTACTGAAGAGGCTGTTTTTATAGGGCATTTTCAACAGTCATTTTGGAATCAGAAAAGAAGGAATTTTTTAAAGTTAATTGCTAAAGGAATCTTAAAATTGAATTGAAAGGAAAGTACTGAAACTTTATTTGAACACACAGGAAAAGATCATTTTGTTGAGTGCTTTGGGTTTAAGAGCACTCAAATTTTGGTTGAACTCTATGTTTACAGAGACAAAGTTATCTTATGCTGTTTCACAAGGAAAAAGAAGGAAGTGAATGCATGGGGAGACTAAATAATAATAATAATAATAATAATAATAATAATAATAATAATAATAATAATAATAATAATAATAATAATAATAATAATAATAATAATAAAGTTGGAAGGGACCTTGGAGGTCATCGAGTCCAACCCCCTGCTCAGGCAGGAACCCTACACCATTTCAGACAAATGGCTGTCCAATCTCTTCTTTAAAACTTCCAGTGTTGGAGCATTCACCGCTTCTGGAGGCAGGTTGTTCCATTGGTTAATTGTTCTACAGTAGGTACTTTTCATTCTGATGATTTTTTAAAAAAAAAATTAAGGACCTTAGGAAGGCATGGGACCTATCATTAAGATGGATAACTAGAAATATACAGCTCTTTCTTTCTAGAATACAGAAAAAATAACTTCTGAGATATGGCAGAATGCAATGAAGACATGGAAAAATCCCCAGTGAGAAAGACGTCAGATGTACTATAAAGAAACTTTTTTTTCAGACTGTGGACAACTTTGTCTTTTGACATTTTGAAGTACAATGAGGTGTAACTTCCAAAATGAGATAGTGACTGCTTGCATATAGCTGACATCTTTAGCTCCACCACAATTGTTTCCAAGTTTTCCTCTATGAAAGAAAAAGGGGCAAAAGGTAGAGATGAATGAATCAAGAAAAAAAGAGGGATGAGGCACAGATTTCTGCTGATGGGAACTACTTCCTGATATGGCTTCAAGAGAACACATTAAATAAATCCTTGCATTGTCTCTGAAGCAAAAACTCAATTAGTTAATTTATAAATTAATCCATAAAGCCAAAAGATCTATGACATTGTGTAAACATGCAAGAATGGTGCTGATCAGAGATTGGTACTTCCCTTAGATGGAGAAGAGACCAGAAGCAATCTTTCTAGTAATCGACAATTTAAATTATTGACATTTGAGAAGGAATATAAGAAAGATGTGAGAAGCTTCTCCAAATGAGGCATCTTGCTTTGCAGTATTGGTCACTCAAAACCTTCGTGACATATTATCTCAGTCTTGTCCTTTCTGCTTTTTGCCCCATCAGATTCACTCTGATGTTATTTTGAGGTTTTTTTTCTCCAGTTCTGTGATGACAGGATGGTGGGGCTGCCAATCAAAGCCCAGCAACACAGGACACCTCCTCCCAGTTTATATTCCAGAAGAAGGATGGAATTGGAAGGAAAGCAATTTTGAGAAAATAAATGGAAGGACAGGTCTGAAAGAAGCTTAGAGTCTTAGCCTAGAAAAATCTTCCATCTATCAGAGAGTTAGGAATATATTTAGTGCTAGACTAGACAAGTATTGACTTGGTTATAGATTTCCTGTAAAATTAAGTGAAGCCATTTATAAAGCATTTTAAATTATGTAACAAAAATAAATTTGTTTCTTAGTTTATAGTTACAGAACTGGGTTGTCCTACATCTTTGTCACATTCTAAAGACATAATGAAATAAAGGAAAAACAGAATATATTTTATGAATAAACAAAAGAAAGGCTTTAGTGGTGGGCAAGACAAACAGACCTTATAATCACTTACAGAATTCACTGGACTTTTTCTTCATTTTGAAGGGGAAAAAATAATAATATCCCTAGCCAGGAGGGATCCAACCACTGGACCTGTAGTACAGGTAGATACATAGCATGTTACATAGCATTTCCCCAACAGACTCTGCCTCTTCTGCATTGGCCCAGAATTGTCAAAAAACCCTTTATTCTACTATTAAGGAAAAGGAGGAAAAGAATCTGAAAGAGCATCACTCTGGGGGAGATGTTCTGTCCCCGTGTCACACCCACCCAAACAGCCAGCCGAGGGTTAAATAACCTTCTCAGACACTCCATGCCACTGATAAGGAACTTGGCAGCAACTCCATAGCTGCCTGCCAAGAACTTTTTTACTGCGATAACACAGACAAAAATACACACAGTTTGAATAGTCCAGTTTGTAATTAAATCCATAGCAAATAGGCGTTGTGTCCAAAGGTGCAAAGTGATTCGCCAGAGATTTAGCTTTGTCCGTCACAGAGTCCGAATGGCCACCATACTCTCTTTTATAGCCTGTGGGGTGGGGTCCAGTGACTCAGCTTAATCTCTGGCACACCTCCTTTTCTGCTGCGCACGCTTGTCTTGCCTATGCTGGCGTGGATCCAGCCACAACCTATCTTCGTCACTATCCGACGGCTTGGAAACACCTGGCTCCTGGCCAATCTCTTGTCCGTCGGGAGACACATGAGGCATTGCCAGAGAGGAGGGTCCTGGAGAGAGAGGCCTGGTCATCTCCTCTCCTTCATGTTCGGAGCCTTCTTCCTCCAATAAGATGGGCTCACAGGACGGAACCACAACAGGAGGGGGGTTTGTCTCTGATTCTTACTCTCTATTATTCAGCAGCCACATTTGCATGACTAAAGGTGTGAAAGATGACTCCCTCTTGTGTTACCAAGGTCACTTCATGCCCAAGTCTTTCAGAAACATCTATACCTAACAAAAAGTTCTTCCCTCTCCTTTCAGAATCTTCTTCCCCTACTTCAAAAGAAATAGACTAATTCTCAGTAAAGGCAGGGTGAGGATACATCCATATGGCCAATGCTTCATTGTCCAATACATGAGCCAAGCCATAAGCCCCTCAAAATGCTGAGCCAAATGCTGTGGTAGCTGAATCTCAAGTGTCAGTGAAGGAACGGAATAGGATATAAAAGGTAGTCTCTGATCTGGGTAAGGAAAAAACAATGAAGTACCAGCCATCTACAAGTTTTGTATAACTGAGATGCTTCAAATAAAATAATAATAATAAAAAACACATCTACTGGAATTTCAGGTGTGCAGGTTTGTTTAGCAGCTGCTTCATTTAATGGCCATTTGCATTTACAACACTGATGAAAAAGCAAGTTGTATTGCCAATCTTCATATTGATGACCTTCACAGGTCTGTTGAGCAAAGGAAACCTGCAGTAAAATCTTAAGCAGTGTCACAGGGCCTGCTTCACTTAGCAACCAAATTAATGGTCCCAATTGTGGTCTCTAAATGAAGACTACCTGTACTAAAAAAAGACAGTAGTAAATCAACTGAGCTCTTTGGCAAAACTGATTTCATGAGATCAAATAGGCTGGAGCTGATTCTGCTCTCAAATGCTATATGGAAACATTTTCAAAGTTCACAGCATAGAAATGGTTGGAGACACCATCCCCATCCACCAAATGGTTGCCTTTGTGGTATACAATGAAAGAGGCATCATCTTTTGCACTACTTTTCATCTTTATTCTGCTACCGTTATGTACATAAAAGGGTTAAGGCTAAAATTATTACATTCCAGTAAATTCTTGACTGTTGAATTTCTCTCCCTGCTTTTCTGTGTCTTTTATCCTGTTTTTGACAGTTGAATGTTTTTTGAAGTTGGCTGATATTTAATAAATAAAGCTGTATTTTTCTAACTATACTGAGTGGCAGGTGTGCTTGCTCTGATCTAGATATAGGGATTGATTAGGAGTGTGCTGGATACAAACTAGAATGGCAGTTACCCACAGGAATTTTCCAACAAGCGGATTATGGGCCCAGAAGGGAGTAAGAACTACCGGTAAATGCTAAGCACTCCAAATCACCCTAATCATAAAACCTATCCAAATTTATTTCCACCTGCTTGGTCAAGAATAAAGATGAGCCATTGTCAAAAGCCCACACATCATGGATTGTCATTCTCAATGAAGAACATTTTCATGCCTTCAAAACTAGCACAAGGTTTAGAAAACAGCCTTAGGAAACAGTCAGATAAGAGAGTGCATAGCCCACAGTTGCATAAAGGGGCTCAAAAGGGACCTTCCCTAACTTCTTAGACTGTACAGTAAAGGAGATGGCAGGAGATTTGTACTTCCAGACTTGCAATGTCCTGTTAATGTAGCCTTGCAATAAAGTAGAATTAACTTATCTGTCTGTGTTTCCTGTCTGGTCTTCCTGGGAAGAGTGACAAAAAATGGAGATGCTATTTGAAAGGCTCAGATGTTTTGGAGATGCCATGTCCAGTAGAAGCCTAATCCAGGATATCTTAGATAAAAAGGATAAATTATTGAACTCTGAAATAATGCTGAGGTTGAACTCAACAAGCNAGAAAAGAAATAAATCTGAAATTATAAGGGGATGTAAGTTTAGTAAAGTGTCAATCTTTATACTGGGAAACACATGGTGGGTTATATACACACTATCCTAATCATGTGACTGGGAGAGAGGAAGGATGAACTTAAAATGGAGCAGTTGCTAAGATTTTGAGCAGCTACCTGTCAGTATCTCCCATAGTGATGCACTGGGATTTTTTTCAGGATTTTCTTCTTTGCATTGCTAACCAGACTGGGCTTCTTTTGGAACTCAACCTTTCTTTTGCTACTTTCTCTAACGATCACCACCAAATTTGGTATTAATCTGTTCAGTATTCAGAATGTTATTTCACTGAGACAGACATTTATATAAATGTCTGCCCAGCCTTTTAGAAGGTTGGAAATAAGTAAAAGCATATTGTTGAAAAGAGCCACACAAATGAAAGGTTATGTAATTCTCATATCCTTGCCACAAGGCAATATGATTGGAGACCCATTTCCTTTCATTCAAAAGTAGACCCATTAGTCACTTGGCTGTTCTTCCTTCAACTGGTTTCTTCTTCTTTTTTAATAGATAATTTGCAGTCATGTGGAGGATCAAATTACTCACGAAGCTTATTTTAATTATTTCATGAGAAATCCCATTTTATCTGAGGGACCAGCATAAGCTTTCCAAAGCAGCACAATTCAGCCTGAGATATGACTGAATCTATTGCAGAACTTAATATTGCACATTGAGAGAAGTTTGTTCCTCTGAAGATGAATAGATTGTGAAAAAATGGAAAAGATTGTTCTTTTGTAACCCATGATATATTAAAGTTACCATTTTAATGGTTCATTGTGGCTTTTAAGATCTAGAGTTAATTGTTCATAATATGCCACCTGCCAAATATTAATTAAATTCAGAGCATAGATTATCATTAAGTAACAAGATCTCCCTACTGTTTATTCGTTTAAATATATTCTCCTTGGCTTAAATATGTCACAGATATATTCAAGTTAAAGAATTATTCAGTTTAGAGTACAAGCCTAGGTACATTTACAAGCCTAGGTACAATAAGATACCTTGGAGAAAATTACATTGTCATTTACAAGATCCATTTGCTCAGAGCAGCCACAGTAAAAGATCTGTGTAAAAACTTTCCTATTTTTTAACCTCAATATGCATTTTTATTTTATTTTAAAAGAAAGAAAGAAAGAAAGAGAAAGAAAGAAAGAAAGAAAGAAAGAAAGAAAGAAAGAAAGAAAGAAAGAAAGAAAGAAAGAAAGAAAGAAAGAAAGAAAGAAAGAAAGAAGGATGAATTTGCTATGTCAGTCCCAGACTGGAGTAACTTAGGGGATCTGGAAGAATGGTGTTTCTGCTGGCAGAGCTCATCTCAGAAAAGAGATTGCTCCAATTTAAACAATTGTCAATACTGTATCTCAGCAGGCAGGCTTTCCTTGCCTAGGTTTAGAAGCTAAGCAGGACCAGTTCTGGTTATTACTTTCATAGGAGACCACCTGGGAATACCATGACTGTGGGCTAGATTGGAAAGGGTTGAAACATCCTGTAAGAAAGAAATAGCAACCTCTTCTACTCTGGTGTCAAAAAAAGCTGGATAGATATGGTCATATAATCAGCAGAATACAATCTTGACATGACAGCATCCTTACCTTTACCTTATTGCAAAACAAAATAATGTAACATCATGGGTTTCTATCTGTCTGTCTGTCTGTCTGTCTGTCTGTCTGTCTGTCTGTCTGTCTGTCTGTCTGTCTGTCTGTCTGTCTGTCTATCTATCTATCTATCTATCTATCTATCTATCTATCTATCTATCAATCCATCCTGCTCCTTTTTTACAAGCTTTCATACTGTGATCACATATTTTAGAATTTCACTGTGAACAAAGTTATTTCTCTTTTATATGATGAAGTGTCCCTGATTGTAAAAAGACTGGATTTTAAAAAATTTTTTGCTCCACTTTGGTCACAGGCAGTGTGTTTTGAATATGGTCATGAAATGATACCAACTGTTCCTTTTGTAACTATGTAATAATAAAATAAGACCATTGGTGTTCCAGTCGTTTATAATAGGATAAAACTTCTCTAAACCCAAATTTTGAATATTAAGCAGAAATATTCAATAGATACTTCATAGATAGACAGACAGACACTATCTCATATTCAGGGATTTCAACAGGCTTAAAATATCCATTTATTGAGAGCTGCTCTAGCTGGAAGCTTTCTATATTAGGCATTCAAGATTAGCTAGTGAGCACAAGAACAGATCTGTTTATTTGTCCCTACTCTTAAATTAAATTATTTTTTATTAATGCTTTGCTGTTTGTTGTTTCATTTCCTTATTTCTTGCTGTATAATCTATTTATTAAAGGCTGAGGCTACAAATATAAACCATAAAATGGTGATTGTAGGCACAATTAGAAAGCTCTAGGCAGGCTATACTGCCATTTAGGAGCTCAAGAGAGACCTCGTTTTTTTTTCATTTTTCCCCACAACAGCCATCCTAGAAAGCAGATTGGGCTAAGAGATAATAGCAGGTCTAAAGACAAAAAAAAAGTTAATCAACATCTTGTCCTATTATTTGCTTTTGTCAAACATCTCTTCCCTGTATCTTAATAATTTTATAGTTTTTCTAGTCCTGTTAAGATTTTCTCTTTTCTCTCCAGTTTAGCACTAGCATCTTGCACAGATACTCTTTGAGAACTTTGCAACTAATTTTATGTAACTCTCTATAGGATTGCCATCTAGCCTTGATATGTTTCCATCCTTCATGGTTCTCATGACAGTTCCATTATCTTTTTTTTTAAAAAAAAGATAGTTAACAAAATTCTCAAGATGAAGCCGATCCTGTTAAATCCAAACTACAAAAAGAAGCAAATCTGAACTATCACCTTCCTGAGGTAAATGCAGAATCAAACAAAATATATGAATATATAGAATTGCTCATTATCAGGATGGTCAGCTGTAAGAAATCATTAGATTTTGTCTCTCTAAAAATGAAAGATCAACCAAGGTTTGGTTTTTTCCCCTCATTCTAGCAGACCTGGAGAAATTCTTAGATATATGTCTGAAAGCACTGTCTATGGAGATTCTCAGTCATCCAGGTCACGGTTGACCCAAGGGTTCTTTTTCAAAAGGCAACTGGACTTTGTTTTTCCTTGAAGACTTTTCACTTCTCATCCAAGAAGCTACTTCATTTCTGACTGAAAGTATTATAGCTTCCAGTAGAGCTTATGGCTGCACCTTAGGACTTTGATTCAGGGGTGATCCACTGTCTGAACCCTAAATGGCTTTAAAAGGGTCTATATTGTTTTCAGTACCAGAGACAACTTGACTTTGATAGTAATTGCTACTTCTGTTTTCTTCTTAATAATCTTGGTTAAGACTTTCTGCAAGCACATATTTGGATACAGTAAGGACAAGGTGCTGTTTTATATTATTTCATCCATCAGATTCTTTGATAATTAGAACTCTGTCCTCTGTAACAAATCTATCCTATATAACATTATTCCCACAATGCAATACCTTAGTACAGTACTACTTGCTACTGTCTATTTATGACCACTGCTTGGACAGCTTTTTGCCTCAAACTAGTACAAAAAGCAAAATAAAACTGATATGAAAGTTATCTCAATGTGCTCAATAATCAATGTGATATGTAATATGGTAGTCTGTGCAGAAATATCCATATAGACTTACAACAGTTTTTAGGATCTACAAGCAATATGCATGATGGCAGAGGGTATAAGAAAATTTAGTGTTAAAGAAAACCAGCATATATTTTTTTTAAAAAACTACAGCTGTCATAGGACTCAAAATAAATGTGCAAACTCTAGAATATTTATAGATTACTATGCATAATAGCAGAATATTTAGCTTTGTTATTTTTCAACTATCTGTTAAAGCTGGGGTGCAGGAAAAGCTAGAAATTTTCCACTATCCTTCCAAGATATTTTTTATTGTAACAGGATTTTTTTCCCAGGCTATCTATTGTATCTGAAGTATGCAGTTTTCTGCACTTTCAATTTAACACCCCACTATTCATTTATCACTGTAGGGCATCATGGACAGCTGCAGACTAAAGATTCTACTGAATATTGGCAACTTCTTCTCAAAGAAATTTAACATTGCCTGGGGATAACACTATAGTCTAATTCTGCTTAATGAACACATGCACCAGAACTTGGCTGTTTGTTCTTTGCTTTGTGGTAGTCAATCTCTGCAGTAATACCATGCAGATTCTGTTCGACATTGTAAGGTTCTTTTCCCCCCATTTCTTTTATTCCTCCTAGCTTTGAAACCAGAACCACAAGCTTTCATCTCTCTTTTTTCTTCTGTACTGATTCCCTACTGGCAAGCACAAATCAACCATATAAGAACATAATTGTTACAGGTATGTCCTGGATTAAAAGCATTGACTTAATTTATAAGGGTCCGCTGACATACCTTTGGCTTTGCTCAAATAATCATTAGCTCTGTTTTTGTTCTCTAATCACTTACTGCAACCTCTATACAGCTTTTCTTAAGTATATCACAGAATACAAATACTAGACTTTTACAGGCCAATATATTCCAGAATGATCAATTGGATAATATCAAATAATATGGAAGAAGGGCCAACAGGTTTTTTTTAAAAAAAGAAAGCTATGCTGTCAGAGTAATCATTTTTTTCTTTCTTTCATAGTTTACATGTTAATACACCTAGCTTGACTCTATTGTGGGCTCATTGTATAAGATATATACAATAAAATACTGTTTCGAAGTTGAACTCAAGTATTGATGATTTCACTGGTACTCTATATAGGGGGGGGCATTGGAAGGATAAGAAAGTGGTTTACCATTATTATTTTTCCTTCCTATTCTTATTTATTTATTTATTTATTTAATTCCTTAAAAACTTGGCAGTGTATGGAAATAGCATCTTTACATTGTAAAAAAATACAAACAGGACAGATATCCAGAGGAGAGAAAAAATGTCTATCATAAAACCAGCTATGTCAAGAACCCACCACTCAATCTAGCCCTGTGAAAAAGACTCAAGATTTCAGAGTTCTTTTAAACATAGTCAGGATGGGAGCCAGGTGAATCTCAGTGGTGATGTTGTTCCAAAGGGCAAGTACTGCAGTAGAGAAGGAAGTCTTCAGATGATGTAGCTTGATGGATGGGTCATCCCAACTCTGCCCACAATCATATAGGATGCAAGAAGCCATGGAAGATGGTCCCTTAGATAATCAGGACCAACATCAAGAAGGGCTTTATAATCAGTACCTTGAATTACACCTGGTAGCCTCCTGGGAATCAGTATAGTTCACATAGCAAAGGTATCACGTGGGCATGCACATATTACTCATGCCATTGCATGCCGGATGAGTTGCAACTTCCAAGTAGTTTTCAAGGAAAGCTACATATAGACTTCATTGCAACAGTTCAAATATGAGATGACCAAAATATGAGTGCTTTTCTGAAGAGGCCCCTGCCTTGGTAATGGCACAATTGGCGCACAAGATGGATTGATGCAAAGGCCTTCTGAACCACATATGGTACTTTTGAGCTTTAAATCCAAGAAGAGACTGGGCCTCTGTGAATGTCTATCTCTATGTATGGAGGAAGGGTGTATTTAAAGAGTTGGTAGAAGTTTAAGCTTGTGTTTGACAGTGGGGCTAATGAAATGTGTGCAAATATATGGGGATGAAAGAGATTAAAAGACAGTGCACTCAAGACAAATATCAACTTTGTCATGTCCACTGCCAGCCCAGGATTCCTCAATAAACACCATTTTCTACGTTGACCCCTAGCATGAATCATGGCCTTATTGCAAGGGAGAAAGAGACAGTTGAATTCCCTTTAACCTTACAAACCTAGAGGGAAAAGAAACTTAACATTTGTGAATTTGTTCTGATTTGTTTCTGAGAAAAATCTTATATAAGCTTAAATTTGAAGCTATCATAAGAACAACTAATCAAATCAACAGAACTAAGCCAAATAGCACTTACTGTAAGTATTCACATGAGTGAATACTTGGATGGGGCTCTAGTTAATGCTTTTATTGCATAAATAAATTGCTAAGTAAGGTACTCATCAATTCACTTAGTAGACTGTGTTCTCCTCAAGGGACCAATAAGAATAGGGACATTGTTTTTGGAAAAGGAAAATTCTTTTAAAATCCCCTTTCTTTGGCATCTTATTAATACATGACAGTGCTTCCTCTGCTGATAGTTGAAGGGAGGTGCACTAGGGATATTAATTACCAATTGGAGCTAAAGCACTAAGTGTATTTATTATTAAGGAGAAATAAATATCTATCAACATGTGCTGAAACAGAAAACATTGGAAATGAGAAACAGAATCAGTCACTATTCAATTTTTTTAAGAGTGAGGCAAATGACTAAAGGAAAAATAAGAATTAAAGATTTTAAATCATGACTTGGATTATCCCTTCTCAAAAATGGTGTAAGAGATCAGGGGAAAAAGAAAATCACATCCAATGGTCAAAAGTTGTAGGCTAAAATATTGGGGTTTTCAAGGGAAATAGTAATAAGACCATAAAGTTCTAAAATTATACATGACTCAGAAAAAATAGGTTAATGATTTATTTTTAGGATTATACCTAAGAATGGGGAAAATCTCAAATAAAATATAAAGTAATAATCTGAAAACAAAGATCCTCCAAATATTCAAAAAGGAAACATAGACTTGAAGTTTTTTAAGCACTTTGGCATTTTGGAGGAATAGAGAAATATGAACAGTATATCTCTAAAAATTTCCACGTTCCCCACTGTCAGAAACTCTCTCCAAAAGGAAGACACTGAACTCACTAAACATTCTCTAATCTATCTCATTGTCTCGTCTGTGTGGTTACTCAGGACTGTTTTTATTTTTAATTCAAATTATGCTATAGTGCAGAATATATAATCATATTTTGTGACTATGGGCTTCTGTCCTCTCTGATCATATTACACTTGCTCATTTCAACAACTGAACTCTATTTTTTCTAGCTTTGTGCTGATTTATTTGAAATCAAAACAAAACTGATCTGCAACACATCAAGAGACCATTGAGATGGTTGCTCACACTGTGGTTATTTCATGACTAGATAAAACGCAGTGCACTATACACAGGGCTGCTCTTGAAGATCATCTGGAAGATACATCTCATGCAAAATCATTACTGTGGTTGGTCACAGAGTTGGCCAAATGTTTAGACTAGATTTGGCATTTTATCTATCTATTGAGTCCTTCCCAAGGACCTGGGATAGGCAAATGTTCTTTGATGGTGTTCCAGGATGTAAGCTGTTCCAATAAAGCTGCCTCTTATAATTGATGGATGAGGATTTTGTCAATGCCGATGGTATTCAAGAGGGGTTTTGGGATTGCATTCAAGGCACCTATCACTATTGGTACTATCTTTGCTTTCTTCTGCCGCACTTATCCTACTTCTCTTTGCAGTTCTTTGTATATTGTGATTTTCTTCTGTTATTTCTATTCTGCTGTGTCCAGATGCTGCTGCTATCTAAACTTTTTTGTCTTTCTTATCAACAATTGTTAAGTGTGGGGTATTATGTGGCAGGTACTTTTTGGTTTGAATTCTAAAGTCCCAGGGCACTTTAGTGTCTTCCTTTTTCTATTGCTTTCTCTGCTTGCAGCCAAATAGTCTGTCTTTCAGATATTCCAATGCACCATTTTCGCAACTTTGTCATACCACTCTTTGTAATCAGTTTGTGCAATCTTACAACTGGCGACTAGGTGGTTCACTATTTCTTCAGCTTCTTTGCAGAGGTGGTATTTGCCATCTCTTGCTGTTAATTCTGACTTTTTATGTATTTGTTCTTACGGCTTGGTCTTGTACACCCAGCTCTGTCACTTTTTTCATCTTTCCTGATCATAGCCATTGCCAGATCTTGTTGTTATCTGCTTAACTTACTATTTTTAATGTACTGGCCATGTAATACTTTGCCGTGCTGGGTCCCTTTTCTATTCTTTATTTTCTCTTTGATCTGTCCTTGTAGGCCAGTTTGGTCTCTTTGGTATTCAGTAAAACTTCATGGTGTACCAGTTTCAGTGCATCCTCTTCTTCACTGCCTTTCAGATATACTGTACTTCTAATGTCCTTTTTGCTTTTTCAGCTGTCTGGTATACTTGCAACATTCCCCACCCATCTATTTTCTTTGGTAAGTAGACTCTTGTATTCAGGGTGCTGCCTCCTTTTTTTCAATAGAGTCAACACTTCAAATGAAATGATGGTCTAACACCAAAGGGCTTTTCAACCTTTTCACCCATTGTACCACTTTTAGGATATGGCAACATCCGGGTACCACCAGTCACCTACCAAGGTGTCAAAAATTTGATGACCCCCCCCAAAAAAGGAAAAAAGTGATGAAGTACAGGTAGTCCTCAACTTACAACAGTTAGCTTAGTGACTGTTCGAAGTTACAATGGCACTGAAAAAAGTGCCCCCCAAGCCACAGCTGAGCAAGACACCTACCTGCCCAACCAGCAGCGCTCTTCCTCCTGTCCGAGGTTTTCATTGTTGTGAGCATTTCTGTTGAGGATTGACAGTGGGGATGGGGTGGGGGGTGTTTGGTTTTTATTTCCCCCATCTGCTGGGTGGTTGCAGCAGGTTTTGGTCACTTCACATGACCCTAGGACACTGTGACCGTCATAAATATGAATCAGTTGCCAAACATCTGCATGTAAATCACAAGACCCTGGAGAGGCTGCAACATTCCAGCTGATTGGTGCTTCTTCTGGGCTCAGCAGAAGTGCCAGGATCAGCGCCAAGCTCCAGCTGGAGCCTGGCACTGATCCTGGCGCTTCCACTGAGCCCTGACAGCCCTGCAGGTCCAGCCATCTCTCGCTCAGGCTTATGCGGTGCTGCCACCGATTCAGCTCATTCCCCTCCCCCGCTACCACTTTTCTAGGAGGGTCGCGTACCACCGGCCAGGTGCCAATGTACCACAGGTGGTACCCGTACCACTGGTTGAAAAGCCCTGGTCTAACAAATCCAGAAATATTATCCAAGCTTGCTAATTATGCTAAGACAAGTTCATTCCTTGTACATAATTCACTCTATATTCAATGAAATTGACAAATGGTGGCTGTCATATCTATCACAAAACAACTCCAAAGCAATGAGTAAAAAGTGAAAATTTAAAAGTGTCAGACTGCAACTTTCTTAAAAAGCCAAATATATGTTTGACCTAAGCCATATGACCATCCTGTAGCCTTATCCAGAACATCTTTACTATGTTCCAGTACCATGTACATTATCCACCACTTCTACTTCAGCCTTTAAAAAGAAAAAAGAGAGAGGAGAAATGTACCTATATAAAACATTCTTCGCCTGCAGCATTTTGGGAGAAAAATTTCTATAGCTGCTGCATCTCAAACGAATCCTAATTAAGTTTTGCTCTTTATTCTAAGAGGCTTATGAGATGAAAGTGCAGTCCTGGGTTTGGTGTGAGATGAACCCCTTCATAATCAAATCACATTGTATTCAGGGTCTTGCCACCGCGAGCAATTCAAATATATTTCAGTTGTGAAATGTAATTGTAATTTCAAGGCAGTAAAGAGATTTTAAAGATTCAGGTGGCCCTACAGCCAGATGGTTTGTTCCTAGGGACGTTCCCAAAACAGCCTGGACATTAGAGAGTTGCAGAGAAGAAACAGGAAGACAAAAAGAGAACAAAGAGCGTGGCTTTGCCTCTCAGATAGTTTTTTCTTTCTTTCCCTGTTTCTAGCATAAGAAATAGGCACAAAATGGCATCCAAGTTTTCCTCTTCTCCTCTCATTTTTTAAGCTAAATCTGCACAGGTTTTCTGTCCTTCTCCTTCAGAGTCACTTTCTTCATGCCTACTCAGCCAGACATCTGAAATAAATCTAAACACAGATAATTACCTCAAAGGGCCTAAAATTCAATAAATGTTGTCCAGAAGCCAGACCTTTCTGAGCAGCTGTTTCTCTTGCATGTAGGAGTGTTTTAGATCCATTTTGGCATTTCTATTCCTGTCTGAATATGAATCCTAAAACTTTTTGCCTTCTTTTTATTCCTCACAGTTCAGCTTATAG
>NW_015393122.1:0-4793 GCF_001527695.2 Protobothrops mucrosquamatus
GAGCCTATTTTTGGGTGGGGGTTAAATATTGGATACATTAAAATCAAAGTTCTTCATTTTTTAAAAAAATAGTTACTGGTTACTAAAATAAAACTTGGATTGGCCGTAGCCTTCTGCCCCTATGTTAGATAATTTAGCTCTTGTCTGGCTATGTCAGAAGGGTCAAATATCCATTAAAGTTGCCTTTACTCTTAGTGAACTCAGTATAGCAATCCTTGGTGTGACTCCAAAGATGGAGGGGAGACCTGGGATCTGCTTACTCAGAGCTGTGATAATTTAAATAAAGGTTAAACCATGTTAATTTAAAAAATAAAATGTCCTTAAAGTTGAGGTTGATTTTTGGTGCTACATGGACATCTCTGTTTTTGTTTCTGACTAGTCTGGAAGTGGTTGCTATTGCCTTCCTCTGGGATGCTTTGATTTTACAAGAATGAAAAGGTGGCGACAATCAGAAAATGCTGATTGTTGACCTATTGTGCATTTATTTATTTATTTGATTTTTATCCCGCCCTTATTACTTTGTAAGTAACTCAGGGCAGTGAACATACACAATACTCCTTTCTTTTCCTATTTTCCCCACAAAAGCCCTGTGAAGTGGGTTGGTCTCCAAAGTCACCCATCCGACTTTCATACCTAAGGCAGGACAAGAACTCGCAGTCTCCTGGTTTCTAGGACAGCAACTTAGCCACTGGGCCAAACTGGCTCTCTAATCCTCGCATAATAAACTGTACTACTGTAAATTTTGTTCTGTATAACAGCTTTCCAAAACTTCCTTTTATTGCAGCTTCCGATCAAAACCAGCCAGCAGAATACTCACACCAAAGTCAGCACGGAACATAACAAGGAATGTCTCATCAACATTTCCAAGTATAAGTTCTCTCTGGTTATTAGCGGCCTCACAAATATCTTAAAAAATGTTAACAACATGGTAAGTGATCTTTTCTCATTGACTTAGTCTTCTTTTGTTGTGGAGGAAGAGAAATATTTTTTTTAAGTCTAGGTAGATAAATATCTATTGGGTTATTGTATCTTTAATGAGAACTGGATGCATATTATAATTTGCAGCTCTGAGAAAATACAATACATTCATTTCCTATCTGTAAAGTTATATGTCAAAGATTTCCCCCCCCCCAACCTATCAACACCAGTTAAAACCAGGATAAATAATAACATTGTTCTTATCTATACAATGGAACTTTTCATAAAACCAAAAAAAACCAAGAAAAACATACAGTGTAATTTCACATAAAACATTAGAGAACTGAAGCGGATGTGACATGGAATAAAATGGTTGCAGTAGAAATTGGTTTTAAATATTTGATTTTGTAACAACCAATACACAATTGGTTGTGTATTGATGTATGTCTTCTTTTGCCAGAGAATTGGGATGGGATAGAAGAAAAACCATGATAGGATCATGAAAGAATTAAAATTAAAGGCTACCGGCCGATCTATATTGTAACTTCTGTAACCTCGCATCTCATTACAACTTTCTAACGCCTCTCATTAGGTAACTTCGTGGATAACCAGAAGAATTCTATGCAAAATTCTGGCAGACAAAGATGCTAAAACGACACAAAGTTGTCATTAAATTTACTTTTGCAGTCTGCAGAAATTGTACTTTGGGATTGATTACTGATTACTGTGTAGAGCAGGGGTGTCAAACTGCCGGCCTGTGGGCCGGATGCGTCATGGCAAAACCGCACCCATCCTATTGCCGGCAATGGAAAAAAAGTCACGATATGTCGCGATACGTCATATGACGTTGCGAGTTTGTCACCCCTGGTGTAGAGGATAGATTGTTCTTTATTTTGCTCTACATTTTATCTTATTCTTATTTTGATATGTTTGGAGGAACTATGAACTGTAATAAAGTTACTCATTCAAAAGCTATAGAGCAGGCATGTCTAACTCGCGACATCACGTGATGTCGCGCAACATATTGCGACTTTTTCCCCATTGCCGGCAATGGGGTGGGCGCGGTTTCGATGTGATACATCTGGTTTGCGGGCCGGCAGTTTGACATGCCTGCTGTAGAGGGTATCAGGGAAGTTATGTCCTTTTGGAAGTAGCATATGCTGATCAGATGGGTGACAGTATAAGTCAGCTTTGTTACCAAAAGTTAAACTGATCTTTTGATGTTTTTTCTTATAGAGAATATTTAGTGAAGCTGCTGAAAAGAACTTGTATCTTTCTCAGTTGATTATTTTGGATACACTGGAAAAGTGTCTTGCTGGGGTAAGTAGCCTGTTTAATTTCCCTAACAAAATTTTGACATAGACACCAGTTAGTAATGTTTTTTTATTGTTTTAGTACAGCGTTGGTCAACTAGATGCCTTCCAGATATGTTCTAAAGTGCAGTCTGTGAACCTGAGAATTGTAATTGAATTCTGGGGATTCTGAGAATTGTAGCTGGACAAATCTGGAGGTTACTTTTAGTAACTTGCAATCTTGTTGCGTTGTTGCTTTCCTGAAGTTGAAGTACAAAGTTGCTTGTAAAAAGTGAGGATTTTAAAATACGGAACAAAAATCTGTTAAAATATTTTTTAAAAATATCTGCTATACCTCAGGTTGGGAAGCATTGTATATTTATTTTCAGTGTCTATATGGCTCTGCTCTGTATGGGTTTTCTTATGCTCTTAAAAAGGAATAGTTTTCAGGTGATAAGTTTTTCATTTTTTATTTTTTTTTTTGTAAATTGGGAATTAACACTTCGAGCGTCTGATGTGCCCCAGATCAGGGGTCTTCAAACTTGGCCCTTTTATGACTTGTCGACTTCAACTCCCAGAATTCCTCAGCCAGGCATGCTGGCTGATGAATTCTGGCAGTTGAAGTCCACAAATCATAAAAGGGCCAAGTTTGAAGACCCCTGCCCCAGATGGATGCAAAAAATTACATTTGACTGGTGTAAGAGAAACTTCAAACTGCTAGTGCTCCCAAGTTGCTATCCAAATTTATTTGAATTGTAGTTTTCTGTGCTGGCAGAGCGTCATAGGCATTGGATACAGGTGGTCCTTGAATGGCAGCCATTGGTTTAGCAACTGTTCTAAGTTACAGTGTCACTGAAAACAGTGATTTACAATGGTCCTCACACATATAACTGTTGTAACATCTCTACAATCACATGATCACAGTTCAGGGTGCATGGCAATGGGCATGTATTTATGATGGTTGCAGGATCATGTGATTGCAATTTTTGACCTTCTTGGCCAGTTTCCAACAGTCAATGGGGGAAGTTGGATTTGCTTAATGACCCCATGATTCACTTAACAATTGTATGATTCACTTAATTGTGGCAAAAAGGACATGACTTCTTAACAACTACCTTGCTTAGCAGTGGAAGTTCAAGATCCAATTCTGATCGTAAATCGAGGACCACGTTTACAGCAGTAACAGATCAGGAGCACTCCAGTTCAGTGACTGCAAAATAAGTTTAGTGTTCCCCATTGACTTTCTGGTTTTATTTTGGCATGATTCAGTTCTGCATTATAATCATGAAACATCTGTCCCATTGCTAAAGATGACTTTTGCAGGTGCTTTTTAGTTTATATTTCTTTGGTTTGTTAAACTTCCAGAGGGAATGTCATCTTGTACTTTCTGGGGGAAAAAATCCAATTTTCATTTGGTTCCGTTTTCGGAGACAGTCAGCTCTCACTCCCCTTGCCCCCTATCCTTGTTACTTTGGGAATGTCACTCATGGGTTAGTGTCTTTTATGAAGCAGGAGTGTAACGATAACCCTGGGCTTTGTGAAATTGAAGAATATATGTTTATTCCTGAAGGTTTCTCAATGCAGTTCCCAGTTTAATGTAATCATCCATAAGCTGCCTGTGATTCTCCACAACTGGTTTTGAAAGATTGATTCTAAACCATGGCAGACAAAAGACTTGGGTTATTTGATGCTTTTATAAACAACATTCTATATTACCTTTCCTGATCTCATTGTTTATGTTGGACACTTTTCCCCATCATTCCCTTGTGAAGTGAATTCTAGCCCAACACATCTGCTTTCGTGTTTGGGAAAATGTCTTCCCAGTGGCTTGTGAATATTCAGATGAGGGAAAAACAGATGAGGCACTGAAGAGAACAGATGCAGAGAGGCTGAGCTTATCATTAATGACCCTTACTGCTTTGCTGCCAGAAATCCAGAATCTAAACCCAAGCCTCATCTACCCACCTTGCAGAAACTTCACCGTCTTCATAAACAACTAGTAGGGAAGGATATGTGGGTTGACTCGGTTGCATGTCAAAGCATCTGGAGTAGGTTGGTCCAATTGAGAATATTTGCACATTGACTAAACTGGCTGTAAGAATCGGGTGGCCTGTATTGGCTTCTGATGATCTAGAGCTGGGGTGTCCAACCTTGGCAACTTTTTAAGACTTGCAGACTTCAATTCCCAGAATTCCCCAGCCAGAATTCTGGGAATTGAAGTCCACAAGTCTTAAAGTTGCCAAGGTTGGAACACCTGGTCTAGAGTCTCTTCCTGGGCGTAGGCTCTGCTTTCCTTTTTCCTTTGTGAAGTCTGTTCTTTCTTCACCATCAGATGGCTGCTAAGCCACACTTTATTTTGATGGTTGCTTCCAGTCCTATGCGGCCAACTATTTTGACACTAAGGAGACCCTGGAAGAATTCATGGTTTGAAAACAAATCCTTCAGTTGGCTTATGAAAGCCCATTAGCTGAACATTTAGCTGTTCACTTTTGTAGTGAATCCTAGATAGATTTCATTAGTCAGGAAGAACCAAGGAGGCCACCCAATATTGTTGGACTTGTCCTGAATGACAACTGCTTAGAA
>NW_015393122.1:7203-18251 GCF_001527695.2 Protobothrops mucrosquamatus
TTCATCTATTTCCTCTTTTTGGTTGGGTGGCCTATAGTATACACCTATGGCAATGTCATTCCCCCCTGCTTTTTTATATTGATCCAAATGCATGTCTTGAGCTATTGTTTAGTCATCTTCAAGTTAGTTGGCCTCTCTTGCTATCAGATGGTGATCTGACCTGCTGCTGAAGCATTGGCTTTGTACAGTCCCTCAGTCTTTTACTTTTTTGGGAGATGGTGGTTGAAGGAGGGTGCTTTACCAGCAGCTGGGCATAGCTGTCAGCATCTCTGCAGAAGTGCTGAAGTTGATGGGCTGTGCTTTACTTTTCAACTCATCTGCCCATGTCTGCTCTTCCCCCACTATCAGTTGGTTTTTGAGTTGCACTTTATCCTACAGCAGTGATGGCGAACCTTTTAGAGACCGAGTGCCCAAACTGCAACCCAAAACCCACTTATGCATCGTCGAGTGCAGGGTGGGTGTGGCCCATTGGCTGGGCGTGGCCCATTGGCTGGGCGTGGCCCACTGGGTGGGCGTGGCTGCGTTGGTAACGGCAGACTGGGTGGGACTAAAAAGTTCAGTCAATCAATTCCATCTTTGCAAGATCTTTTTTTTCCCCGCGAGAAGTTGAAATTGACTGATTGATTGAACTTTTTTTTTTTTTGCACACGGCGGCGGAGGCCTAAAGCGAAAAGGTTTTATAAAATCCAGCTGAAGGCCTAAGACTGGGGCGACGGCGCGCGTGCCCACAGAGAGGGCTCTGAGTGCCATCTCTGGCACCCGTGCCATAGGTTCGCCACCACGGGTCTACAGAATCCTCACTTTCCCTTCCTCTATTCCCTTTTGCTTCCCCTTCCTTCCCTTTCTCTTTCTCTTTCCCTTCTCATTCCCCTTCCTTCGCTTTTGCTTTCCCTTTCCCTTCCCTTCCTCTTTCCCTTCCCCTTTCCCAGGTATAGTTCAGTGCTCTTTGACTGTCCTTGAACCCCCAGGGGAAAAAAGAAACAGAAGCGCTCCTGCGGACCATTGCCAGCTTTTCCTTCCATGCGACGCACCCAAAATATAGTATGATGCTGCAAATGCCCAACTTTTGAGTACTTTTGTTTTGTATTTGGAGCCCTATACAGATCTTTTCAGAAATCTCAACTCTTGTCTCAAACCGATGATGCTAACTGCATTGCCAACCACTTGGTCTCATTTCCGCTTGGATTGGAATAAGAATTTTTTTCCCTTTCTGATGATGTTTATTTCTGTTGATGATTCTTTTGACTTGGTTGCTATTTAATTTGGGAGGGGGAGGAGGCCGGACAGAAAAAGTGCTACCTGTAATTGTAAATAGTGTTGGGAAACTAAATTGCACCTTTCTGTGAGGAACAGGGCAATCCAGCATGCCGTTTCTAGTCCTTTGATTGCATTATACTTTTCCACGGTGCTTCTACTTGGCTCCCCCCAGCTGGCTCCCCCCCAGGGCTTGAGTTAATTATTTACACTAGAATTTCCAAAGGGGGGAAAAAAAAAAAAAACCACAGTAAAAGAACCAAGTGCAAGTAGAATTGATGGGAAGCATTAAATTTCCATAAAAAGGAAGTACTTTGAAAATCTGGGCACGCGAAATCTGGTCTTCTGCCCAGGCTTTGCGTTAACTGAGCGTCCCTGGGAAGGGTGTTCTGCTGGGAAGGGGTTGCCACTGAAAAGACTTTTGTTTGCTTTACTTACTGTTTACCCACTCTCTGGCTGTGTAGGGTAGCACCCTAAGGAGCCTTATTTTAGCCTGCAAATTCAAGGTGAATAACTGGAGCTGTGTGGTTGCATAGGGCCATAGGCATTGAACTGACTACAGGTAGTTCTTGACATACAACCATAATTGAGCCTGGCAAGTAAGGTTGTAAATTTGTGACGGTCGTAAAGTGGATCGTCACATGATCACACTCAATTTTACAATCTTTTTTTTAAAGCATTTAAGTTTGCTATGGGGCATTCCCCCCCCCCCGAAAATGAACGTAAACACCAGTTTCTCTCTCTGTGTGTGTGTGTGTGTGTGTGTGTGTGTGTGTGAGAGAGAGAGAGAGAGAGAGAGAGAGAGAGAGAGAGAGAGAGAGAGAGAGAGAGAGAGGTAAATTGTGGTCATGTGACCACAGGGCACTGCAAATGGCCTTAAAGAGAAGCTGGTTGCCATGTGCCAAAAATGTAGTCACGTGACCAGGGTTGGGCAGATGTTGTAACTTTGGAACTGCATCATACGTTGCAGTTTTTGGGGGGCCCGTCTTGACTTCAGGCAGTAGCTAAGCAATTGGTCATAAGTTGAGGACTACTTGTATCCTCTTCCTTGTCAGTGTCTCTGTGTCTCTTGTCAGTCTTGTTCCCTCCCACAAGAAGCAGAAATGCCTCCAGGCAGACAGATGTTCTAAATTGGGTAGGCAACTAAGACAACTTTGCAACCTGTGATCATTAAATAGTCATAGTTGCCCATACCTGCTTTAAATACTATTCTTCATTTTGCTGCTATCCTTTCTGATCCATCTTTTTTCTTTCAAAGAGATTGCAAAACTAATTGAACAAAAGGCACTGTGCAGTTATTTTATCTACTTGGCTAGCTAGAAAGAAGGAGCATAATTTAGGGATACAACCAGCATCTGAAGGGAATAAAAATAATATCTGCTTTTAGATCATAGTCTTGAGGATTCCTAGAAACCTATACTACATTATTAATCCTAAATACATACTCTATTCACAAAAGTCACTATTGCTTTCACGTAAGATGCTATGGCCCTGAGATTAACTATGTTTTGGCTTGGCGCAGTAGTTTGGTTCACATAGCCTGCTAAGGCAGTGAATGAGTGTCTCTTAATATGTTGAACTGCAAGCTGGCTGATTCCATTTTAGCCCATCTGACTTGCTGTAGAAAATTAGTACTTATGTGGATAAAAAGAGAAATGTACAGTTTCCTCTACAGTGAAATGCTGTGTTAAAAGGATCAAAGAGTCTTGTTTTGCTTTCCTCAGCCATCTTAAAGGTTTTTGAAGAGACAGCATCAATTCCTGCGGCAAATTATCCTGATGTGCTGTATTTTTCCACAATTAGCTAAGATATTTCCCAATATTTCAGACATAGGGTGGCCTTGTTCATATACCATGCTTAATTGGTGCATGCCGGATGTGGCCAGGACATTGTGTGAATAAGGAAACAAGGTCAGTTGAACCAGTCAACTAATCCTAATTTAGATTTAGCTTCAGATAGCTCCAGATCTGTTTGCAATTAAAGGTGCTGTTCAAAAGGCAACTGGACTTTCTTGGGTTTTTTTTTTTATCTTGAAAATGTTTTGCTTCACATCCAAGAAGTTTGGCGAAACCCTTTCAAGGGGAAAAAAACCCAAGAAAGTCCAGATGCTTTTTAAACAGCTCCTTTGGGATAACATGATCTGGATAATTGAAAATCTCCATAGACATGTGTGCAAAACTAAAATATTTCTCCCAATCAATCCTTCTGGATTGAAACAGTGTAGAGTCTGTGCCCTAGTAAGTAAGCAAATAAATTAGCTATGTCAGTGAAACAGCTGACTGGGGATTTAAATGACCCCTTTTTTTTCCTAGAGTCCTCTCTAGAAACTGTCTCTGTAGCAATTCCATTTTTCACCCACTTACCTCCTGCATGAGAAATATTGATCTTCCAGCCTCTTTTGTGGTGTGTGGCAAGGCAGTTAACATGGCTACACCACATGGTTAACAGAGACATTCCCAACTGGGTCCTAGAAGCACACATAGTTGAAGTAAATAACTGGAAGAGTGGAGGTTTTAATCAGCTGTGCTTTTGAACATTTCTGTAGTTTTCTTTCAGAAAAATACTTGGATTCCTAGTGAGTAAAGGACACTTCCTTGGTCTCTGGAGTATCAGAGCTATGGAAATGCCTCAAGGCGACTCCATCTCAACTTTTGTCTTCCAGCAACCCAAAGACACCATGCGGCTGGATGAGACAATGTTGGTCAAGCAGCTGTTGCCAGAGATCTGCCATTTCATCCACACCTACCGTGAAGGGAATCAACATGCTACAGAGCTACGCAATTCTGCCTCTGGGGTTCTCTTTTCTCTCAGCTGCAACAATTTTAATGCGGTGTTCAGCCGTATCTCTACCAGGTGAGTGCTTGAAGAGAGCTCTTACCTCTGGGTCATTCTTAAAAATGTCACTGAAGTCGTGCTGGCATCCTCGGTAGTCAAATAAGATCACAAAATTGTTGAATGAATCAAAATATTGCTGCCCAAGATAGCTTGTCTCCTCTGCCCTTGTAAACTATTTATAGTATGCTGTTTGCTTGGATTTCAATTATCAGTGAAGGTTTACATTAATTTAGTCATTTGAAAGGGCACACGTGAAGATGAGTAGAAAGAATTGAAAAGTGCAGCAATGAAAATAATAGAGCTCACTAACACGATTGATTTCTGTCATAGAGGCCATCAATGCTTAAGTTCCAGTTCAGTTCCATACTGTCTATCCTTGGAAAAAGACTGACAGCCTTTGGGCTTTGTATGGCCCATTTCAAGACTGCACAATTGAGATCTGATGGTCAGCAGCCCAGTTTTGGTGTGATTTGTTTTCTCTTTCTAAAATAAAAGTGGAAATGCTGCTGGGAGACAAACTACTGTATACTTAAAGTCTCCTTCAAACTTGCCCTTAGGAATAAACAACTGCTGCAAAAAAAGTCAAAATAAGGTCTGGTCATAGCAATAGCACTTAGACTTAGCAATAGACTTATATACCACTTCACAATGCTTTTCAGCTCTCTCTAAGCAGTTTTCAGAGTCAGCATCTTGGCCCCAACAATCTAGATCCTCATTTTACTGAACTTGGAAGGATGGAAGGCTGAGTCAACCTTGAGCTGGTGAGATTGAACTGCCGAACTGCCGGCAGTCAGCAGAATTAGCCTGCAGTACTGCATTCTAACCACTGCGCCACCAGGGCTCTTTTGGGTGCCTTGACTAACAACTGTCGTGGCTTATAATGGAAATCTCAGGCTCCATTATGACCATAAGTCAAGAACTTCCTGTATTTGAACGCTGTAGTTAAACTAGAAGATCCTGACAGACAAGCTTCCTGATATGAGGAAGACTGCTTTCTTGTATCTTTTTTGACCAGCAATGGTGTTGAATGGGAGAGTATTAATAAAATTGTCCATTCTAGGATTCCATTTAAACTATTATTAATATAGAAAATAGGCCAATTGGCCTTAACTGAAAATTATGTGGCAAATTGCCAGCCGCTAAAATTTATACTTAATAATATATTAAATAAACTACTGCTGAGAATAGTTCTACACTTATATTCTTCCTAAAGAAATTAAAATGGTTGGTGATCACAAGGCAATCCTTTATTTGAGAGTATGCCTATTTTCCTAGGAAAGCAAAAAAGGAAGAGTTGACTGGGCATCCTAAGTTCTAGATATGATAGTGAGACGCAATCTCACTAGTATTTTCTCTAAAATATAAGCTTTCATGGCTGGATGTATCCAAAACTGATGCCACTTGTGAGGAAGCTCCTTCCACATTTTGTATCTACACAATTGGCCATGTTGACTGAAAATTCTGGGAAATGTAGTTTCCAGTGCACCCAAATGGCATGGGATTAGGCAAAGTTTTTCTGTGGAAATATGTTCAGGGTCGGAACAGCTTCAGGCCCTAGTCATCACAGTGACAGATCTATGATTAAAGGCTATGTCAGCTAAACTTTGAAGATCTTTCATAACATCTGTTCCAAAGAGTTGCTTTATGCATCTGGTGTGAAGGAAGTGGCATTTTCCCTTCATGCTAAATGTCTTAATGGCAACGGCTTGTGTCTAGGATAGATGACACTGCATTCAGAATAGCAGAGTTGGAAGGGACTTTGGAGATAGAAGATAGAATAATGGAGTTGGAAGGACCTTGGAGGTCTTCTAGTCCAGCCCTCTGCTCAGTCAGAAAACCGTCCAAACTCTTCTTAAAAACCTCCAGTGAGACAAGTCTGATGAATTCTTCTGATTCATTGTCAGGAAATTTCTCCTTAGTTCTAGGTTGGATCTCTCCTTGATTAGTTTCCATCCGTTGTTTCTTGTCTTGCCTTCTGGTATTTTGGAAAATAGGTTGACACCCCTCCCCCTTCTTTGTGGCAGCCCTTTAGATATTGGACCACTATTATCATGTCACCCTATATTCATAGGAGGGGGGGGTAGAGGAAAATAAATATGCTTCTTGAATCATGTCATTAGGCATCCTCTTTCCTCAGCTGTATTGGTTGGGAAGGGGGGTTGATTTCAATTGATGCTTTCAATTTGTGATCTCATAGACATTAGACATTAAAAGAGATGGCCATTTGGCTCCCATCTGCAAGTGTAATATTGCTGTTGCTTCTCTGGAGAACCGTGCTTCTGCTTTAAGATCTGCAGAGGGGTTTCCATCACACTCCCATGTCAGGAGGAGTAATTAAATATTTTTGTGCCTGGATGAAATTAACAGCTCCCTTAGTGTTTCTGTTTTCAGATATGCCTCTGTAGATTTGAGACTTAGGCAACCAGTTGTTTTTTTTTTCAGCTGACATAAGAATATCTGATTCAGTTATTTGTAGCTCCCTGGCCAGAACACGGGTCATTTAGAAAGTGAGACAAGCAAGAGAAGACACACGTAAATTTAATTATACAATTAATTGAATTGGGGTCAAGGAATTAATGGTTGGGAGTTTTGTTTTTTGGCAGGCTTCATTATGGAGCTGTGAATAGTATCAAGGAACTCATGGAAAATTCAGTAGTGACTTGGGGTTTATTGCATGTAAACTAATAGCACATACGTAACACTGTAGGGAACGCAATGGCTCAGTGTTTAAAGATGTTGGGCTTGTCAGCTGGAAAGTCAATAGCCCGGGTTCTAGACATGAGCTGTGCATGATGTTAACTTGCTCCAGCTCTTGGCAACCTAGCAGTTCAAAACAATGTAATGCAAATGATGATGATGATGATGATGATGATGATGATGATGATGATGATGATGATGTTGGAAGGTACCTTGGAGGTCATCTAGTCCAACCCTCTGCTCAGGCAGGAAACCCTATACCATTTCGGACAAATGGCTGTCCAGTCTCTTCTTAAAAACTTCCAGTGTTGGAGCATTCACCGCTTCTGGAGGCAGGTTGTTCCACTGGTTAATTGTTCTAACTGTCAGGAAGTTTCTCCTTAGTTCTAGGTTGCTTCTCTCCTTGGTTAGTTTCCATCCGTTGCTTCTTGTCCTGCCTTCAGGCGCTTTGGAGAATAGCTTGACTCCCTCTTCTTTGTGGCAGCCCCTGAGACAAATACATACCACTTTGGTGGGAAGGTAACAGCATTCTGTGCATCTTGGCGTATAGTCATGCTGGCCACATGGCCACAGAAGCATCTTTGGAAAAGCTGGCTCTCTTCAGCTAAGAAACTGAGATGAGCACCGCCCCTAGAGTCAGACACAACTGGGCAGGAGAAACCTTTACTTTTATCTTTACTTAAGACTGTATTGCTGTCGGCCTTACTGGGTTAACCAGATAGGATTCATTACCAGATGGGCTAATTCTACTTCATTGTAAGGCCACCTTAACAGAATCTTGCTATTCTGAAAGTACAATTCTCTTGCCCTCTCCTTTACATCCTGAGAAGTTAGGGAGAGTCTCTTCTGAGCTTCTTGCCCTACCCACTATGCAGCTGTGGGCTAAGCTCCCTTTTATCTGACCATTCCCTTGGCATCATCCCTTCATCCTCTCTCCCAAGGACTTTCCTACATGCCATTACAATTTCTATTAGTTGAGTGTAGTCTTCTCTTCATATTTGTAGAACAAAGGTTTGAGTCAGACATTTCATTGTATGGTAAAGTAATGGGTCCATGCCACAGGCCAAAGTGTTGGTCTATGTGCCACTGTATGTCAAAAAATAGAAGTAATTGATATATTTCTTATACAGCACATAGTCTGTGCAGGGGGAGACCATAGCATACATACATATCTCCTACACAGGAGTAATTGTTGTTAATTGCGAAGTCATGTCTGACCCATCGTGACCCCATGGACAACGTTCCTCCAGGCCTTCCTGTCCTCTACCATCTTCTGGAGTCCATTGAAGCTCATGCCTACTGCTTCAGTGACTCCATCCAGCCACCTCATTCTCTGTCGTCCCCTTCTTCTATTGCCCTCCATCTTTCCCAGCATTAGGCCCTTCTCCAGTGAGTCCTTCCTTCTCATTAGGACACAGGAGTAATAGACACAGTAAAATTTCTCACCACGCTTTATAAAATAGGTGGGGTTGAAAAAACCCTAATGAAAACGATAATAGATTTAAATCAAGAAATGGTTTTATGGTAGGGTGGCTTAGAGTCAAATCAACAGGCAATTCCATTCAAGTAGGGGTGTGTGATCAGCATCTTTATACAGTAGAACAAGGAAATACAATCAGTCCCCAGATTAATAAAGTCTGATTTAAGGACAGCCCCTAAATACAATTGAACTGCCTATATTACTAAAAATGGTGGTTGGCATCCTTCTTTCTAAGGTGATAAACTTTCAGGAAGTGCTGAAGCTGTGTGTTTTTAATATACAGCCTATTTTCAACGGTTACTGAAAGCATTGGGTGGCTTCAGTAGTTTGTTGGCTCGCAGAAGGACAACAGCATTTGCCATTTTTAATAACAGGCAGTTTGTTTCTAAGTACACATTCTGACTTACACATACAAACTCAAGTTAAAGACAAGAGTTAACAATACAGGGGGCTGCCTGTATTGAATCATTTCAAAGTGGACAAATCCTTAGTCCCTAACTCTGTTGCATTGGCTGCACATATTCAACGAAATATAATCCTGTAGGTTGAAGAGTGATCCTTAATTCCTTTGCATTCACGGATTCAAAGCCACTTCATATATACCTCCCCACTTTACCACACAAGCGTTATCCTCTGTTTTAAGAAGGATGTTTATTTTTGCAGATTGCAGGAACTGACAGTGTGCTCTGAAGACAACGCTGATGTCCATGACATTGAGCTATTGCAATACATCAGTGTGGACTGTACTAAATTGAAGCGTATACTACAAGGTATGCAACGAAGCGCTTGACAGTTTAAAGTTTAAAGCGGTGGATCTGATTATATGTTTGGAAAAGATACTGTTGGAATTGGAAGCCCACATATATAAAAGCAAATGGCTATTTTTTTTTTGCTTATCATGGTCTAAGCCAGGGGTGTCAAACTCAATTTTATTGAGGGCCGCATCAGCATTGCGGTTGCCCTCAGGGGGCTGGGTGGGTGTGACCAGGGTGGGTGCGGCCTACTGGGTGGGCGTGGATGGAGTGGGTGTGGCCTACTGGGTGGGTGTGGCCAGCTCTACATCGTTCGCGTCAAGGGTGCCTGGGGGGGCCTGGGCAGGAGTGGGACAGATCTGAGGGTCTCTGGCAGAAGGGGGTGGGACCAGGGCAAGTGCCAAGGCATGGTCCACTGGAGGAGCCTCACTGTTCCTCTCAGGCATGAGGGGGGCTTATGGAGCTAAGACTGAATGCGTTTCAGCATAGATGGCCACCACAAAATTGTACATTGGCTCCCGGCCGGCCAGTCTGGGCCAGGGCCAAGGCAGAGGGGGGCGTTCCCTCATTGTTTCCAGGATGGCTTCGCGGGCCACGTGAAACCACTTCGCGGGCCGCATCCGGCCCCCGGGCCTTGTGTTTGACATGTCTGGTCTAAGCTTTCCTCAGTTAACACTTCCATGTATGCTGGGCTGTAAATTAGTTCATCCCCTGGAAACCTAACATTGCTACCTGCAAGATGATGGGGACTATAATCCAACACATTCAAGGGTACCAGATAAGTGGAGACTGACTTACAATATGAGCTCTCATTTTCTGATTTTTACAGAGACGGTCTTTAAGTTCAAAACTCTCAAGAAAGCAGCACAACTGGCAGTTATCAATAGTCTTGAAAAGGTATGTTATTTCCCTTGCTTGTAACTTTTTCAGGTTGTCTTTGCAGAAACTTGAGCAGAGAAATAGAGTTTCCCAGCAATGGGGTTAGACAAGCCTACGGATGTGTTTACATGTTTCTGTCAGTTCCAGTGCATGCTCTTTTTTTTTTTTGATGCCCAGAAATGGAAGGCCAAATTGAGTGACTATATAGTAAGAAAAAAAAATATCCCAAGGACTTAGATATGCTGGATCAAAGGAATCTCTGAGTCCAGTATTCTGTCCTGCAGTGGCCAGCAAGATGCTTCTGAGAAACTAAAGAAGGATGGAAAATTAATAGCATCCTTCTGCTTGACCAGTTGGTATTACCTGACAAATTCCTTTCATTATACAGGTAGTCCTTGTCTTACAACAGTTTGTTTGAAATTACAACAGCACTGACTTATGGCTGTTTTCCACACTTATGACCATTGCAGCATCCCCATGGTCATGTGACCAAAATTCAGACGGTTTGCAACTGACTCGTATTTATGACGACTGCAGTGTCTTGGGGTCATGTGATCCCCTTTTCCGACCTTCTGACAAGCAAAATTAATGCGGGAGCCAGATTCACTTAACAACCGTGTTACTAAGTTAACAACTGCCACGATTCACTTAACAACTGTGGCAAGAAAAGTCGTAAAATGGGGCAAAACTCACTTAACAAATGTTTCACTTAGCAATATAAATTTTGGGCTCAATTGTAATCGTAAGTCGAGGACTACCTGTAGCTCTCTTGGCTAGTTGCTGTGGATTACCTGCTCTGCAATAAACTAGTCTAAAATTTATTTTCAAATGATCCAAGCTGGTGGCCATTCTGAGAGCATATTCCAGTGTTGACTTTTGTCAGCCAATTTTATGTCCTTCACATATGTCAGCACTGAATGTGCTTGCCTGAGATTTGTAGAGTTGAAGATGCCTCAAGAGTACAATCTTAAGAAAAAGCTAATTTATACATTTGGGGCAGAAGTCCTTTATTTTGTCTGCCTTGAATCCATCTTTGATCCTTCGTGAGGTTGCCTCAGGTTTTAGTATATCATGGACAATATTAGTGGGACTCAACGGTTGTTGAGGAAAGAGCTGTGGTGGTGCAGTGGTTAGAATGTAGTAATGCAGAC
>NW_015393123.1:0-2933 GCF_001527695.2 Protobothrops mucrosquamatus
GTAATTAAGATATGTATAAGCTAAAAAATTATTGATAAATGTAAAAATGATGTTCTTACTGAATTGATATAATTAGAAATGTACTAACCTGGATATGAGACAGTAAATGTTAAGGGAAAAAGAGAAGAAATATTTGATGTTGTAACTTGAGATTTGCACTAAGACTTTATTGTTCAACTATTGATTAACCCAGTCACCATGTTGCTTTTTAAATATTCAAATGTAAAATTGGAAAATTAATAAAATATTATATAAAAAAATCAAGAGCTTTAACGTACAGCCCAAAGTCTTGTTTTCACGTGGGTTTCAAAGCTTTTGTGCAAAAAAAAATTGCCCAACTTAATGTTATGATATTTTAGCAATTGTGCCAGCGCTGTTTCGAAATTCACCCCAAACTTAATTATCTGGCCCAATTGTTCCTAACAGAAAAAAAATCAGGAGGAATGGGATCCTGATGAAATCTGCGTACAAGAGATCGCAGTTTGCAAAATTACCAATATTCCCAACTGGATTTCAGAAACAATATTCTGTTTAGTAAATTTTCATAGCCGGGAGCAGAGTCTCCACAGGATATGGTTAAAGATGTCAAGATGGCAGCCGTGTGGGGCAAACAAATTTCCACCTTTTTTGTTAAGTGCTCCTGGATATTTTTTAACTATATCCTGTGAATATTTGGGGGGGGGGAAATAAATTTGGCCTGTCTTCCTTGCTTGCCCAAATTATATATAGTACATCTCCACAAATGTGGTAGGCTTCAAGCATGACAGGTATTTGTTTGTGAATTGGGAGCAACTGGCCATCCTTCCAAGAAAGCTAAGAGCAGAGAGAATCACCTCCTCCTCTGCTTCATTTATTTCACTTTCATTTCCAGATTGTTCTTCAATCTCTACTCCACCTTCCTCTTCGTCCTCATCCTCCTCCAGGTTCTCTCCTTCAGTCATGGAATCCTTAGAGTCTTTGTCATTCATAAGACCTAAAGGGGGGAAGGAAGAAGAAACAAATAAGTAATTTCTTATTAAAAGCTGAACAGAACAGAAAAAATAACACAGAGCAATGAAGAGATGAAGAAAAAAAGGAAGGAAGGAAGAAAAAAAGAAAGAAAGAAAGAAAGAAAGAAAGAAAGAAAGAAAGAAAGAAAGAAAGAAAGAGGGAGGAAGGAGGGAGGGAAGACAAAAAAGTTTCCAATCTACTTTGCAGCAAATAGAAGTACAATTACAAAATATTTTCTTACTCTATGACAGGGGTAGGCAACCTTGGCTCTTTTATGACTCGTGGACTTCAACTCCCAGAATTCCTGAGCCAGCCACGCTGAGGGGAAAGGGAGGGGTTTCCAAGCTGAGCCATGCTGGCTCAGGAATTCTGGGAGTTGAAGTCCATGAATTATAAAGCGGCCTAGGCCTAGGCCAGAGGTAGGCAACCTTGGCTCTTTTATGACTCGTGGACTTCAACTCCCAGAATTCCTGAGCCAGCCATGCTGAGGGGAAAGGGAGAGGTTTCCAAGCTGAGCCATGCTGGCTCAGGAATTCTGGGAGTTGAAGTCCACCAGTCATAAAAGAGCCAAGGTTGCCTACCCCTGCTCTATGGTTACAAAAAAAGCTCACTTTTTTCTATTTATCCAAGTTTTTTTCCCCCATCACCCCATTCCCACAAATCGTAAGAGCACTTTTTCCATTTCATGCAAAAAGTCTATAATGGGTTTTCAGTCAGCCATAAATTTAGATGTTTTTTTCTCCGAAAAAAAGAAATTAATTTAACCCTCTCTGTAAACTCCATCATATTCACCAACCATTCCACCGTAGTGTCAAACCTTGCCACTTCTGAGCATATTAATAGTTGCCTGTCCTTAGTCATCAAAGTTCCTGGTTTCAGTTGTAAGAACAAGAAACAACGATGAAAGCAGACATTTGGAAAAATCCTACAGTTATGATCTGGCTAAAACTATAAGGAGGTTGGCAGTGTTGCAATCAATGGGACGTACCCTGAGGTACACCAAGCTGCAAATTGTTTAAGTCAGTGGTTCTCAACCTTTTTAATGCCGCGACCCCCAACCGGTCGTAAGTCAAGGACTAAACCGGTCGTAAGTCGAGGACTAAACCGGTCGTAAGTCGAGGACTACCCAACCGGTCGTAAGTCGAGGACTTTCCCTGCCCGGGAGCGCCGCACATGCGTAGTTCCGCCCCCTGCGCTGGCTGAGGCGTAGTTGGCAAGTGGCAGAGACGGAGCAGGCCGACCACCAGCTGGCCCAGCTCAAGGGAGGTAAGGCACCTGCCGGAAAAGGGGGAAAAAAATGGTGGACAGCCTTGCTTGGCGACCCCCGTGAAATGGTTGATCGACCCCAAATGGGGTCGCGACCCATAGGTTGAGAACCGCTGGTTTAAGTTGAGATCACCGCCATACTGAGTATTTGGTGTGTGCGTTTGAAGAGGGCAAATGAATAAGGAACAACAAAAAGGAAATGTTATCACTGGGAATCTGTTTTTATCTACAACTTTGCCTTCTTGTCATTCAAATCCCCCATTTTGCACCCTGAGTCCTCCGGGAGAAGGGCGGGGTATAAATGAAATAAATAAATAAATAAATAAATAAATAAATAAATAAATAAATAAATAAATAAATAAATAAATAAATAAATAAATAAATAAATAAATAAATAAATAAATAAATAAATAAATAAATAAATAAATAAATAAATAAATAAATAAATAAATAAATAAATAAATAAATAAATAAATAAATATGTGATACAATATGTGATACCCTTGTACTATCCTAGTCTCCTCAAGCACCTTGATTCATTACACTAATCCTATTCCCACAATCGATGAAGGAAGTTCCTCGATGGAAAAAAAAATAAAGCGAAACCAAAATATCAAGATTAATTCTAGATTAATTCAATCTGATTTCTGGTGATTGCCAGGTCATTTTTCAGGCTG
>NW_015393123.1:4274-7348 GCF_001527695.2 Protobothrops mucrosquamatus
CGCATATTAATACAGAGGAGTCGGAGTCGGGGAGTCGGAGTCGGAAGTACAAAAAACTGAGGAGTCGGAGTCGGAACATTTATCTACCGACTCCCCAGCCCTGCTTAACAAATGTCTCGCTTAGCAAGCATAAATTTTAGGCTCAATTGTGGCTGTAAGTCAAGGACTAGCTGTATTCGTCTTCGTGAGGAAGAGGCTGGCCCAGAGCAGGAAACTGGGTTGAGGGGCCATAATTTATTAAACTAGTATGCGGCAAGCTCTATAGAGTTTCACAGTAGCTTGTATCCGCATCAATTAAGCACTTTCTCCCACCCTATGGAGACAGAGGAACATTCATACTCACTTGCCCAGAGACATCTCAAAAATTATAAACAGTGCTATAAAGATGTAAAATATCAAAGGGGGGATTTCAGCTCCCTCTGGGCTTGATATAGCCGTCTTACCTAGTTTGATTAAGAATTCCCTTTCCAGCTCTTGTACCTGCCTAACAGATTCGTCCAGAGAATTGCAGAGTTTTATTTTGGGTCTCAGCAGTTCTAATGTATCACTGATCATATAGTCAATGTCTATAGGGAACAGGTGATCCTTTGTCCATACATCCAGGCTTTTCTTCCACCAAACATACCTCTGGGAACAAAAAACAAAAAATAACACTGTACAGTAAATGCCCAGCTTCTCTAGTTAGTCGAATCAGTTAGGAACTCGTTTCAGCAAGTTAGTTAATATTTCAAAAATCTTGTACAAAACAACTGATCACATCAAACTTATCAGTGGCCGTTGATTAAGAAAAAGAGCTAGGCAGAATATGTGTCACTTCCCTTTCTCTGATTCTGACAGGGTGAATAGTCAACCGGTGGAACGGCTTGCCTTCCGAAGTTGTGGGTGCTCCATTACTGAAGGCTTTTAAGAAGAGATTGGACAGCCATTTGTCTGGAATGGTACCAGGGTCTCCTGCTTGAGCAGGGGGTTGGACTAGATGACCTTCCAACTCTGTTATTCTGATTCAGCAAAAGCAACACGATGGCATACTTATGAATATTAATTAATAGAATTAGAATAGTGGCATGGCTCTTTCCATTCAGTAGACAGCTCTATTCTATTCTATTCTATTCTATTCTATTCTATTCTATTCTATTCTATTCTATTCTACTCTACTCTACTGTTCTACTTTATTCTATTCTACTCTGTTCTGTTCTATTCTACTTTATTCTACTCTACTCTATATGTTCTGTTCTGTTCTATTCTACTCTACTCTACTGTTTTATTCTATTCTAATTCTATTCTACTCTACTGTTCTGCTCTACTCTACTCTACTGTTCTACTTTATTCTATTCTATTCTACTGTTTTGTTCTGCTCTGTTCTATTCTTTATTCTATTCTACTCTACTGTTCTATTCTATTCTACTTTATTCTATTCTACTCTACTTTGTTCTACTCTACTCTATTCTATTCTATTCTATTTTATTCTAGTCTGTTCTACTCTACTCTGTTCTGTTCTATTCTAATTCTATTCTACTCTACTGTTCCGATCTACTACTCTACTCTGTTCTACTTTATTCTATTCTATTCTACTCTGTTTTGTTCTGCTCTGTTCTATTCTACTTTATTCTATTCTACTCTGTTCTATTCTATTCTACTTTGTTCTATTCTACTCTACTTTGTTCTACTCTATTCTATTCTACTTTATTCTATTCTATTCTATTCTATTCTACTCTACTCTATTCTATACTATTCTACTTTATTCTACTCTGTTCTGTTCTGTTCTATTCTATTCATGCTACCCCATGTCTTGAATATAATCTCAATAACTGCCCCACCCCAAAGATTTGTTTTGCCCCAAATATTTTGGAGATGTACAAAAGCCATCAAAATCTGGCGATTAGAAAACACATTTGTGTGGTTAAATCACTGTAATGTCAATAGCATGTGACATTGGATTTTTTTTTTAATGGATTTGATCCTCAGGACTTTTTCTAATCCATCTCCTTTCTCCCTCCCTCCCTTCCCCTCTTTTCCTTTTAACCACCTGATTCAATTATGCCATTCTTATCCGGGTCTTTTTTTGTCAATTTTATTTAGCGTGGTAGAGAGAGAGAGAGAAATAATGTGTAGCTTGTAAAGACGAAGCTGATCGCGAGGTCAAAGGTTATCCTACCTGAAAGTAGACCAAGAAGCAATCGAGTTTTCGCTTGCTAGACCCCCTGTCAAAATACTGCCCGCAGGTGTCAAGGATGGTGCAGACCAGTCTAATTCGGAAAAGATGCTCTGGAGGATCAAGGAGACTCGGTGTGCCATCCGAGTTGATCCCAAACGAGGTGAATGAGTACAGAGTTCGAAATATTACCGCCGACTCTACCATTCTGTAATTGTACAGCTCGCCAAGGAACTTAGCGCTGCTGATCCTCCGCTGATTAAATTTTGGCTGGTTAACCTTCAAAGGAACAAAACAGCAAGTGGAGTTAGAGAACAGTTAGCATTCTCTCCTTCCAATAAAAGAGAGCTCAGGATTGAAATGAAGGGTCCTTGGTGCTCTCTGGCTTGGTTGTTCTCTTGCAGACGTTGCATGACCCAACTAGGTAACTTCATCAGTGCTAGAAGGGAGGGGGGTTGCAGCGTGGAGGAGGAAGAGGAGGAGGATGACGACTGTGGGGTCCTTGAGGCTCTCTGAGCTTGGATATTTTCTTGAAGACATGCCATGACCCAACTAGGGAACATCATCAGTGCTAGAAGGGGAGAGGAGGGGGAGGAGGAGGAGGAGGAGGAGAACTGTGGGGTCCTTGTTGCTCTCTGAGCTTGGTGTTTTCTTGCAGACGTTTCATGACCCAACTAGGGAACATCATCAGTGCTAGAAGGGGGGAGGAGGCGGTGGAGGCAGAGGAGGAGGAGGAGGAGGAGGAGAACTGTGGGGTCCTTGTTGCTCTCTGAGCTTGGTGTTTTCTTGCAGACATTTCATGACCCAACTAGGGAACATCATCAGTGCTAGAAGGGGGGAGGAGGAGGAGGAGGAGGAGGAGGAGGAGGAGGAGGACGACGACGACGACTGTGGGGTCCTTGATGCTCTCTGGCTTGGTTGT
>NW_015393123.1:7866-11377 GCF_001527695.2 Protobothrops mucrosquamatus
AGGAGGAGGAGGAGGAGGAGGAGAACTGTGGGGTCCTTGTTGCTCTCTGAGCTTGGTGTTTTCTTGCAGACATTTCATGACCCAACTAGGGAACATCATCAGTGCTAGAAGGGGGGAGGAGGAGGAGGAGGAGGAGGAGGAGGAGGAGGAGGACGACGACGACGACTGTGGGGTCCTTGATGCTCTCTGGCTTGGTTGTTCTCTTGCAGACATTGCATGACCCAACTAGGTAACATTATCAATGCTAGAAGGGAGGGGGGTTGCAGCGTGGAGGAGGAAGAGGAGGAGGATGACGACTGTGGGGTCCTTGTTGCTCTCTGAGCTTGGTGTTTTCTTGCAGACATTTCATGACCCAACTAGGGAACATCATCAGTGCTAGAAGGGGGGAGGAGGCGGTGGAGGCAGAGGAGGAGGAGGAGGAGGAGGAGGAGGAGAACTGTGGGGTTGTTGCTCTCTGAGCTTGGATATTTTCTTGTAGGCATGTCATGACCCAACTAGGGAACATCATCAGTGCTAGAAGGGACTGGGTTTTGCTGTCTGTTTATATACCTCTATGTTTATATGTAATTGGAGCATTTGGAGTATGTTTATAAGCACTTGGTCTCATTGCAAAATTCCAAACGAGGGCTCGACTAAGTGAAACCACAAATAGGTGACATAAAACATATTTTTTTCTTCCTTAACATATGGGAGCCACCAGGGAGAATGCAGGATCAAATCTTTTCTGATTTTCTGTTTATTCACATTGCAGAAAATTATGTTTCAGCACTGCAAAAGAACTTGGCTAGGATGCTACAACACCAAGGATGCAGCTATTTAGTTCTAAGCTTAAGTCTCTCCTTCTGACAAGCACTTATGCGTTATCATTAACAAGGAGGACATCATACCACAAGAACATTTCAAGTGTGCAGAAATGGACAGATTGACTTTAAAGATTAAAGAGAAAGAAGACTCAGTGTCACTATTTTAGAATGTGGGATAATTTCTATCAATGGCTAGAAAAACGAGTCAGAGAGAAAGGAACGTGACATATAATTTTGAACATATACTAGCATTAGTTAACATATTGTTTATGATAATTAGCTATATCTATTATTGCTAGTTAAATACATGTACCCAGACATTAGGCTGTTTGCTAAATATTGAAAATGTTATTTGGAAAAACCCCAACCCCAACCCTAACCCTAACCCAAATCCCAACCCTAATCCTGACCCCACCTTATCCCCAACCCTATAAAAACTAATAAAATCTATAAAATAAAAAAAAAGAACATTCAAGTTAAATATACTTTAACTTTATTTTTACGGTCAGAGCGACTTTACCTCCATTCCTAATCGGATATCCTCTAGAACTCCGTCCACCACGTGAATTCCAACATCCTCTTGATAAAGGACCAGTCCGGCGAGAAGATTGGCTACACAGTGAATGCTATTATATTTTACATTCCAGATGTTGATCATACAGCATATCACGTAATCTTTCACTTCGTGGTCATGCCAAGGCAGTTTGCGCATTTGTCTCAGGACCTAGGCAAAGTTTTGAAGAACTTTAAATAACTCAAGAGCATTTCTTAAAAAGGTTGGATACATAAATTTAATTGGTTGGGGAGCCCTGTACTAGAGTACTGTAAATTTCATGGGCCCTCTGAGAGTAAGTGTTCTATCCCAGCCTATTGCCATCCTTGTTAGAGGCACAAGGACCAAACCCCTGCTGATACAATAGGCTGGAGACTTTAAAACAAAACAAAATCCCTTTTATTTGGGTGACAAACCTGTCAATAAGTCCAAAACACAAACAGCAAAACTCAAGTCCAAAGGAAGGAAATAGTCGACAGGAACACATTGCAAACAAGACGAACAGACCAGGATTCCAAGAAGCACTTTGCAAATGGTTGCCTTCAGCAACCAGCAATGCCCACACCTCCCCTTTTTATACAGCAGTCCCAGGGCGTTGCCTCTCATTGCCTTCTCCGTTTACTTTGGAGTTGTCGCATAGACTGCTGTTGTTTTTCTCTTGCTAATTGACGACGCCTGCGAGCATCAATTAGCACATCCAGGTGTGAGCCTTCCAAATCTGACTCATGCTCCTCACACAGCTGAGCATCAGAAACACGACTGGAGGGGCCAGGCTCTTCATCAAGCCGTGAGTCCTGTAATTCATCAGAGCCTCCCTCTGACCCTGACGGCCCCTCAAAGGCCTCCTCCACCTCCTCCTCAGATTCCTCAGACTCAGCTGTTGGGAACACAGGCTGGCACGGAATCACAACAGTAAGAGGCAATAACCCCAAACTACAATAAGCTGTGTAATCAAATAACTGAATTGTTACACATGATTTATATCAGTTTACATCGTGAAATAAGTTTGCCACAAATGAAGTAAATTGCATCAATGCTCCTGATCTATTCAGGAGTAAATTTGGTCCGTTGCACGTAACATCTGCTGAACAGAGGTCTAGAGAATTATGTCTGAACATTTTCGATTAATATTCCAAGACAACCACACTGTTTTTGATACTCGTATTCTCTTCATGACCTGTTACCACAATAAATTCCAGATTTGTTGGGACTCTAGGCACATCCTGCTAGCTACAGGCGATCCTCAAAATTCAAAAACCTTTCAAGGAAAACATAAGATTTTTCATTTATTTTTTTAAAAGATGGAACAATGGTTGTTACCAGCTTGTGACAGGTAAGAACTTTCCACAAGAGAAACTCTTTTAAGGTGCCACAAACAAATGATGGAACAAACAAGCCAGCTTACCAAACGGTTGCACTTTAGTGACAGTTTTAAGCTTATCTGTAGTCCCAGCTTAAGAAATTTTGGTTTAAACTATTTACTGAGTAAGCATGCTGTCCTGGAGAACATACACATTAAACTTAACGCAGGAAACTATGCGGAAGAAGTTAATGATCTATAAGAAATCTGAGAAAGATTATTTGGTCTCTGAATCCAATATTGGTTCAACACTGTCATTTTAAGTTCAACTGCCATCGTTGAATTTTAAATCTCTGGTTTCCACCTTGGTTCTTCATTTACAGAATGGGCCAACGTCCTTTAAGGATTACAAAACAGTGAGAAATAAAAATGCTAAAATCATGCATTTAGCCCAGGGGTCCTCAGACTTGGCCACTTTAAGACGTGTGGACTTCAGCTCCCACAATTCCCCAGCCAGCCATGGCTGGCTGGGGAATTCTGGGAGCTGAAGTCCACACGTCTTAAAGTGGCCAAGTTTGAGGACCATTGATTTAGCCAATTGCCTAATTTCATCCTTCCCCTAAACCAGTGGTTCTCAACCTTTTTAATGCTGCGACCCCCAACCGGTCGTAAGTCGAGGACTAAACCGGTCGTAAGTCGAGGACTAAACCGGTCGTAAGTTGAGGACTACCCAACCGGTCGTAAGTCGAGGACTTTCCCTGCCCGGGAGCGCCGCACATGCGTGGTTCCGCCCCCTGCGCCGGCCGAGGCGTAGCTGGCAAGCGGCAGAGACGGAGCAGGCCGACCACCAGCTGG
>NW_015393123.1:14168-21854 GCF_001527695.2 Protobothrops mucrosquamatus
ATTGTTCCAGAGAATATACACATTAAAATAGACACAGAAACAATAATTTAAATGTGACGTATTGAGCTGCAGTTTAAAACCAGGCGTGTATAACACAGCCCTTGGATTCTAACACTTTGTCTTTAGAAAAAGGAACTCAAAAGTTTAACTACAAAATTCATTACGTAAGTGAAAACCTGAGATTAAAACTGATTTTTTTTCTGCTTCTAATATTTCCTTGATAGTGAGTATAATCTATTTAATTGCTATATAAGTTTGTAATTAATAAATGTTTTTAAAGTACATAATATATGGCAGCTCCGATTTTAATTAATGGAATTTAATTTATCGAAGTTGTTTGTAGTACAATTCTCCTTCTGATTTAAAACACAAAGAAAAGGAATTCACAAGTCAACTGATGATTATGTTTTGAAACAGTAGTTGGCTTCCCCTTCCTCCATTTTTGGCTTTTCATTTATGGGTACCATACAAGAAAGTACTTAAGATTCCAAATTTAAAAAGCAGTTACTGTACTGAGTCTTTTATGGCTGAGCTCAGTGAACATGCTGAAAAGGCAAGCATCTAACATTTAAACCAGTTGCCAGTTCTGCTTAGGACAAACCCAAAGAAATCTTTTGCAGTTTTTCAATTGCCTGTTCTCCTCGTTTATTCAAAGTCTGCAATTTAAGAAAGGGTGCCATGTAGCAGTCTGTGGGGTGGCTAGCAAGGTTTGGAATTCTCTGAAAAATCAGTATTTTCAAACAAGTCCTTTCACGTCCAAGATTTAGAAATACGTCTGTTTGTGAATACCTGCGTGGTCAAACTTTAAGATTATGCAATAATATAATAATAATAATAATAATAATAATAATAATAATAATAATAATAATAATAATAATAATAATAATAATAATAATAATAATAATAATAATAATAATAAAAGTTGGAAGGGACCTTGGAGGTCATCTAGTCCAACCCCCTGGTCAGGCAGGAAACCCTACACCATTTCAGACAAATGGCTGTCCAGTCTCTTCTTAAAAACTTCCAGTGTTGGAGCATTCACCGCTTCTGGAGGCAGGTTGTTCCACTGGTTAATTGTTCTAATTGTCAGGAAGTTTCTCCTTAGTTCTAGGTTGCTTCTCTCCTTTGATGAGTTTCCATCCGTTGCTTCTTGTCCTGCCTTCAGGCGCTTTGGAGAATAGCTTGACTCCCTCTTCTTTGGGGCAGCCCCTGAGATATTGGAACACTGCTATCATGTCCCCCCTCGTCCTTCTCTTCGTTAAACTAGACATACCCAATTCCAGCAACCGTTCCTTATATGTTTTAACCTCCAGTCCCCTAATCATCTTTGTTGCTCTTCTCTGTACTCTTTCTAGAGTCTCAACATCTTTTTTACATCGTGGTGACCAAAACTGGATGCAGTATTCCAAGTGTGGCCTTACCAAGGCCTTGTAAAGTGGTATTAATACTTCATGTGATCTTGATTCTATCCGTCTGTTAATGCAGCCCAGCACTGTGTTGGCATTCTATTTTGCATTCTAATTTATGAAATGTTTAAAAAAAAAAAATCTGTTACAGCACTGGCCTTGTACTGCGAGTTTCCTTGTTATGGTGCCAGACATTTTGAAATGGGGGCAACTTGAATTTATGGAAAACCAATGGAAACATACATGAAATCTGAAGTCCCCCTTCAGCATGGAACAGAGATCTTCTGCTACGTCGGACATACAGGGGTGCAATGTCCCAACCAGTCGGGCATAAAAAGGCAGCAAATCTAGCCTGCAAATAAAGGATAACACATCAGTAAAGTACTATTTCAAATAACATTTAGGGCAGGGATAGACAACCTTGGCTCTTTTATGACTCGTGGACTTCAACTCCCAGAATTCCTGAGCCAGCATGGCTCAGCTTGGAGACCTCTCCCTTTCCCCTCAGCATGGCTGGCCCAGGAATTCTGGGAGTTGAAGTCCACGAGTCATAAAAGAGCCAAGGTTGCCTACCCCTGATTTAGGGGTTCCTGATTGTTAATCTAATTTTTAGATATTTGCAACATAAGTACCAAACTGTTATTACATATATTATGTATTAATTGTAACAAAAGGTTGGGGACCTCTGGCTTAGAACATACCAATATGCTATTTATATGCATTTGGCTTATGTTATTGATCACCCTCGTTTTAATAAAATACTCAGCAACTAAGTTTCAATATTCCAAGATCTATTCTGAACAATCCAATGGCTGTTTCAAATTTATCTGTAACAAAGTTTTAGACGAGTCTGTCGCAAACAACAATCCCAAAACAAAACATTTTTTTAAAAAAATATATGCTTTTATATCGTGTATTTGTATGGTTTTGGGATGAGGTTGTAAACCATCCAGAGTCACGTAGGTGAGAGGGGTGGTGTAGGAAGTAAATAAATAAATCTCCCATTTTTGCCTATTAACGGATTTTAAAATCTGAAGGAAGCTGATGGGGAAAAAATTGCTGTTCTAGGCCAAATGCGACTTCCCACACGTCTCTTCAGATCTCAGACCCAACTTTAAAGGCAACATTTACGTCGATGCTTACCTCTGCCGAGGAACTATGAAAAGGGCACGGACTAACTTCCTTCTGTTAGCCTTGGTGTTCATATTCATGCAAAAATCCATCGCTGCCTGCGGAAGGAAGAGAAGGCTTGAAATCCGAAATTTGAAGCAAGGAGCCAAGCAAACTAATAATAAATTTCAGTTTCTGATCATTGCTACCAATTCCAATTATGTGTTGGAGAAGAACAAGTGATTTCTGGCTGAGAGCAGCTACAGCAGTGGTTCTCAACCTGTGGGTCAGGACCCCATTTGGGGTCGATCGACCATTTCATGGGGGTCGCCAAGCAAGGCTGTCCGCCATTTTTTTTGTCCGCCATTTTTTTTGTCTGCCATTTTTCCCCCCTTTTCCGGCGGGTGCCTTACCTCCCTTGGGCTGGGCCAGCTGGTGGTCGGCCTGCTCCGTCTCTGCCGCTTGCCAGCTACGCCTCAGCCGGTGCAAGGGGCGCAACCATGCATGCGCGGCACTCCCGAGCAGGGAAAGTCCTCGACTTACGACTGGTTGGGTAGCCCTCGACCTACGACCGGTTTAGTCCTCGACTTACGACCGGTTTAGTCCTCGACTTACGACCGGTTTAGTCCTCGACTTACGACCGGTTGGGGTCGCGGCATTAAAAAGGTTGAGAACCACTGAGCTACAGAATCATATATTTTTTTCAGCTGTTAGTAAACCAAACAAATTTTAGATGCTTTTTCTCCACCCGAGTTTCACATTCGTAGATCTTAAAACCCACTTAAATTCATTGTTAGAGCAGCTTTAACAAGTCTCCAAGTTTCCTTTGGGGGAGATCAAAGTGGTCAGAGTGCAATGCAGCTAGTCCTCCACTTACAGCAGTTCATTTAGTGACCGTTCAAAGTTACGACGGCACTGGAAAAAGTGACTTTATGAGTGTTTTTCACACGAGACCCTTGCAGCCACCCCAGGGTCACGTGATCAAAATTCAGACCCATGGCAACTGACTCACATTTATGACACTGGTCGCAGCGTCCCGGGGGGGTCATGTGATCCCCTTTTGCAACCTTCTGACAAGCAAAGTCAACGGGGGGGAGCCGGATTCGCTTAACGACCGTGTTGCTAATTTAATAAGCACAGTGATTCACTTAACAACTATGGCAAGAAAAGTCGTAAAATGGGGGCAAAATTCATTTAACCGGTGTCTCACTTAGCCACAGAAACGTTGGCCTCAATTCTGGTTGTACGTCAAGGACTACCTACATCAAGAAAATTTTGTTGCATAGAAATAGCAGTTAGAAATATTAGATATTTTACTGTTACTGGTGGAAAAACAAGATATAAATGAAGCAAAAAAGGAAATTGATTGTAAATTTGATAATGGCAGCTAGATTAGTGATGGTAAATACTAGAGACGGAATTGGGATATTCAGAAAAATGAGTGGTATAGTGAAATATGGAATATGCCAATAAATGATAAATGAACAACAGAAATTTAAATTTAAAAAAGGGATGATTAAAGTAAATAATTATAATGAAATATGGGATGATTTTATAAAAACAGACTTGGTGGAAGGCAAAGGGAATAAACCTGCTCAAGAATACATGCTGTTTTGGAGGGGATAAAGGCACAACTGAAATATATTGTGTATAGTTAGTTGTTATATGAGAAGAAATATAGGTAATAAAAATGGTCTCCAGGGGTGTGGGTGCACTGTAGTATTTGTATTTTTTAATACTGTTTTTTTATTTAGATTTACATGTGTTATGTTCGTATTATTTGTATTTGGATCAAATAAAATTTAAAAGAAAAAGAAAAAAGAAATATTAGATAGCCATTTTACCTTGTCTATTAGGTCTCTATTTACACAATTTGGGAGCTGTTGAAGGAAAGCATCTACTATAAGTTTTAGGTGTGATCCGGTGCTGGTTTCTTCATCTTCTTGTTCTAATCAAGCATTAAAAAAAAAGAGATAAGCCAAAACCAGACAAGCAACTAAAATGTAACATTTTTAAAAAAATACGTTCTCCAAGAACAACATAATCCCTATAAGCAAGTAAACCATGGGGTTTTTTTTTCAGCAGGGGAAAAAAAACAGTTAATACCTAGTACAGCCTTAAAAGCAAGTGGAGAAAACAAAACAGAGAAACAGATAGGACATTAGTAAAAGAGAATGGAAAATTAATGCAATGACCCCTAAGAAGAGACACAGGGCAAAACACACACATGTAAATGTAACTTGAAAGGAACTGATAGATGAAGACAAAGTGACCATGGATTGGGTTATTTTTTTTCCTCTTGTAGGAGAAATCAAGGATGTAACACAAACATTTTAGGGAATCTATAAAATAGACTTGTACATCCCTTATTAAATCCCCAGTTTAGTGTCTTCATCCATTGCTTGGTTGATGTTCCACAAGGAGAATAGTCTCACATTCCTCAAACTCCTTGTATGGAGGAGTCTGTCACCCCCAGGGTTCTTTGCAAGGGAATTCAAGCTAACAACTGTAAAGCACTTTGCACTTTAAAAGGGCTACATCCAACAATAAATAATATTATTATTATTTCCCTTTCTTCACTGTGGATATTACCTTCGGATTTCTCCTTTTTCCTTGTACTGTATATATTTTGACTACTTGGTAGTAGGTCGTTTCTCCTACTAAATCTTTTAATTTGAAATGTGGTTGGCATATTCCCAACCACATAGGGGATGCGGTGGCGCAGCGGCTTAAGGATACCGGGACTGCCAGCCAGAAATGATCTGCACTCCAGCGGTTCGAGTCCGGCGCCATGAGACAGGGTGAGCTCCTGCTGCTCGCCGCTCCCCGAATCCTGCCTATCCAGCAGCTTGAAAGCATGCAATACTGCGAGGAGATAAATGGGTAGCATTTTGGTGGGCAAAAAAAAACTAGCTGCAGAGAGGGAAAGATGCTGCTGGATCTGGCGAAGGGGACGCTGGACACGAAGCAACGCAACACAAGGCGAGGGGAGACCGGTAGAGGAGCCCGGAATAGCCAGCAACGCAAATGCTGCTAATTGGTTTAAAGCTAGTTCACCCCCTGCGATGCACCAAGCACACAAGTGCTGAACAGAATGAACTAACAGTGTAGGCTGCGTTGCGTCGAGCGTTTGTAGATTTCCCTGACATTGTATGCCACACGCTAAATAAATAAATTCCAATTACTTAAGGCTACCCTAACAGCATTTTACAGCCAATGAAGAGAGCATGTGTTTGTTTCAGACTCTTGTTTAGATAGCAATTTGCACTCGTACACTAGCCACAGAGTTGATTTTTCACTGAGATGTATCTGTGTACTACACAGCTCGCTGGCATAAATTGATACCAAGGGAAGATGGCTAGATACTCATTTCAGGAAGCGTTACTTGATTCCATAATTTCAGGTTGATCTATTGCACTGATTCTATTGATATGATATGATATGATCGAGTTATATCAAGTCACACTTCCATTTGCCAACCAATGAAATAAGGCAATACATGCACTTCAGTATTTAAAGTGCATCCTGGTACAGGAAAGTGTGCCTGTTAATTCTGACTTTGTTTTAGGACAGGATCCCAATTTTACTTTTTAATCCCCTATTTCCCATTCTAGCCCATTCTGAGGAAAGGGTCACACACACACCCCAAAATTCCTCAAGGTTTCAGAGAAATCCTGCAGCTCTTAGTCATCTGTTTCATATCAAAGTATCCCTACAGCCTATCCCAAAGGTGCTTTTTCAAAAGGCCACTGAACTTGGGTTTTTTTTCTTGAAGATGTTTCCCTTCCCTTCTGAAGCCTCTTCAGTTCTGACTGAATAGTGGGGGAATGGAAGGATTTATATTCCTTGCAGTCATCTGGTTGTCAGTACTCTTTCTAAGGGTAGTTGAGGCCACTTGGGAGTTTAGCTGTGCCCTCAGGGACACCTGAATAGTGCAAATGGGTGTGGAACCTTCTTGGAACTGCTAAAACAGTGGTTCTCAACCTGTGGGTCGGGACCCAATTTGGGGTCGATCGACCATTTCACGTGAGTCGCCAAGCAAGGCTGTCCGCCATTTTTTTGTCCGCCATTTTTTCCCCTTTTCCGGCGGGTGCCTTACCTCCCTTGGGCTGGGCCAGCTGGTGGTCGGCCTGCTCCGTCTCTGCCGCTTGCCAGCTACGCCTCGGCCGGCGCAGGGGGCGGAACCACGCATGCGCGGCGCTTCCGGGCAGGGAAAGTCCGCGACTTACGACCGGTTGGGTAGTCCTCGACTTACGACCGGTTTAGTCCTCGACTTACGACCGGTTTAGTCCTCAACTTACGACCGGTTTAGTCCTCGACTTACGACCGGTTGGGGTCGCGGCATTAAAAAGGTTGAGAACCACTGTGCTAAAAGGACCGTGTTCCAAGAAGGTTGGCACTATTCAGGTGACGCTGAGGGCACAGCTAAACCTCCAAGTGGCCTCAATGACTCTCAGAGAGCGTGCTAACGACCAGATGATTGCAAGGAATATAAATCCTTCCATCCACCGTTCAATCAGAGCTGAAGAAGCTTCTTGGATGAAGAAAAACAAAGTCCAGTGGCCTTTTTGAAAAAGCACCTTTGGGGCCACCATGGCCTGGATGATTGATGGTGAAAATATTTCCCTAACTCAAGAGAGAGCCACTGAGTTGAAGTGACTGCAACGATGAACTCAAATTCAACAACTGTAACTAAAAAGGCAAGTTAAATACAAGTTAGTATCACTTGTTTTCATTACTTTCTGAAGGTATCTGAGAAATTTATTGGATGAACAAATGTTCCTGAAGCTGAAGAACGCTTTTTCTACACGTTGGCTAGTGTGCTATCACTGTGTGTGTTCTAATTTAGTTACGATGCCAGCTCAGAGAAATACATCCATACGTGTACTTAAAAGTTCAACCAGAAAGCCTAAAAATTTAAGCTCACCACTGAGCTGACACTCATCAACCAGAAAGAACCTACATTATTTTTTTTCTATCGTCTACTGAGGAAACTAGTGCAAAGAATATCCATCTTACATCATTTATCTGTGTGTTCCTAGAAAAGTCCTATTGCGTGTATTTCTGCCACTTTTCGGCTTACAGATAATTTGTTTTCTTCCTGGAATTTCTATCTAGTCCCTGCCCCTTATAAGCTTATCTACTTCAAAACACTTTCTTCTTCTTAGTA
>NW_015393124.1:0-2679 GCF_001527695.2 Protobothrops mucrosquamatus
GACAAAGAAGCAGATACTACCTGGATGTGTGGTTGAATCTTATTTCAATCCTGATATTCCATGCCTTTCGGAATCTGTTGAATATTAGGAACTAAACATGCCCTGGATTAGGAATTTGATGTCCTTCAGGTATGTTGAGATAACAACAGATTTCCATTGAACGGGTTTTAGAGGTTATATAATTTTTTTTAAAAAAAAATAGCGGACATATTTATAACAGAAATGGGAATATTAAATTTGAAGCCTATGGAGCTTTTATGTTCAATTAGCACATAAGCATTAGAAATGATAGCAAGCTCATTCTCTGTACTATAAATAATAATAATAAAAAAATCACACTGTTGCTATTCAGGGAGTGACAAACAGTACCCAAAAATCTCTAGCCCATAAAATGATATGCCATCTGCTTGTCATTCATTTCAAAGAGCTTTTTTTCATGCTTGGATGGGGAGGAGATATGATATAAATGATTACAGCCTTGTGAATGGGAAAAATATAGAGTTTATTCTTTATAGACAGACAGGTGACATGCTTCCATCTTCAATCTTAACCGATGCTTACATATTTCAAATTCTAATTGAACACTGCATTTCTCTTTCCAGTCACTGATGACTGTCAACAGTTGAAAAGTGAAACCATATTTTACAGAGACTTTTAGGTTAATCAGCATGATCACAATAGCCAGTATGAATGTTGTTGGCTGAGCTTCTTATGTTTTTGACAACAAGGAGGTGATTGATGAAAGGGCAGGTAAGAGAGAAGGAAGTTAAACTGCAAATAAAGGTGTGGAGGTGTTTTCCTTTCCACTTGAATTCTTTTCCTTGCAGAGACAAAAAAGAGAAAGGGAGAAACATATCCTGCAGAAGAGCTTAGATTTAAAGATGGGCAACTTGTGGACCACTTAGCAGTTCCCCAAACCTGCTCAAGATGACTAGGGCTAAAAATGTTCTGCATTTTTAAACAGACTTTTACAAAAATGGATAGCAAAATAATGAAATTGGTTCATTTCATCTCTTCTTCTTTTTTTTTTTTAAAAAACTAGCAATTACTAAATCAGGATATAACCACTAAATGAGTGGTTATAAGGGTCAAAGTACCTATTTGGCCTCTTATAGCCCCATCTTGAAAAACATAAAAAAGGACCAAAAAAATTGATGACTTCCATAATAGCAATATGATATTACTAATGTTCCTTGACACTTTACCCATCTCCAGCTGTTGCAGCCATGTTTCACCAAATCAAATGTAATTTCTGGATTTTATTCCCTCAAAATGGCCATGAAGGCTAGGAATTTTAGGAGATGACATTCTAGGATGTAAAAATCAGAAAAAGCCTAAACTAAGCCTTGCCATCTGCCAGTTTTTTATAGTACTACTGTATCTTTCACTGTCAGAGACACATATGAAGAAGAAAATTATATAGCCAGTCATTTACAATATCAGGTTGTTGGGTTTCAATCAATGATCTAAAATGGCTTTTATCAGTTTATGCTCACAAGATTATACCTAACAGTAGTTATTTATGTTGAGGTAACACCTGCTTGGATTGCTATGATTATAGATGAAAAGTTTTTGCAAAATGATTCAGGGACCTCACTTATTTCAAAACGGGACTAACTGGAAATGGTTAATATAGTGCATTATTGCATATGTCAAGATATAGTATTAGACTTTTCTGTTTTTCTTTACTGGTATTTAGCAAAATTGTCTAAAAGCATTCAGATCTATTCTGGTAGCCAGGGGGGAAAAATACTTTTTTAACAGAAGAACTACTTCTTCACTTGTGGTTTCCTTTTTGTGGAATTCCATTACCAGAAAGGATAATGTTTTCCCTATATTACTGTTGACTGATTTATTGGATGCTTTCCTTGGTAAAGTTAGAAAAACAAGAACCAAACAATTTGGAGATGGATGCAATGAAGTATATTTTATTGGCATTCACAATGTCAGTGATCAATTGGCTCCTTTGTCAAAGAAATACCAAAGACACAAAGCCTACAAGGTTACAGATTATATACCCTCTGAGATGATACATAGGATTTACACAAGCAGTGCAAATTATAACATTACCTTTACAGCAGAAATGTAGAATCTGAGAACAACATGGGATGAGTGTCTTCTATTTCACGAATGCTCTAAGTCCATTCTTTTAATGATATACATGCCTTCTAATATAAACAATATATTGTACACATATATTGACTCTCTTCACACAAAGAAAAAGACAACAACCTGGTTTTTCTTCTCTGATTACTTTCCTTCCAATGACATCTAGTAGCTTCAGTTTGCCTGCTTGGCTTTATATGTGCTTTATTGTACGTACGAAGGATATTGTCTCCATATTGGTAATAATGATTTTCTTTTGAAGCAGTTATAAATACAAATATACTTTAACTTCTTATTCTACATTGACGGCAATGTTTACATTTTCTCTATTACATTTTCTTTATAATGTGTTCATTTTATTTTGATTTTCAAACCCATTGTTGTGTTCTTTGTATTCCCCCCCCTTAATCCCCTATGCATATCCTGATCACCCATTAAGGGTGATTGCCCTTCACCATTGATCGCCCATTAAGGGTGATTGCCCTTCACCATTGATCGCCCATTAAGGGTGATTGCCCTTCTCCATCTGCATACAGTTTCATGCCCGTTGCTGGTTGGCTAACTAGCAACAGG
>NW_015393124.1:6123-8885 GCF_001527695.2 Protobothrops mucrosquamatus
ATCCTGATCACCCATTAAGGGTGATTGCCCTTCACCATTGATCGCCCATTAAGGGTGATTGCCCTTCACCATTGATCGCCCATTAAGGGTGATTGCCCTTCTCCATCTGCATACAGTTTCATGCCCGTTGCTGGTTGGCTAACTAGCAACAGGGTCTTGCCAGCCAATGGAATTGTGTGATTACAAGCCGGGGGAATCCGATAAAAGAGGGCTCCCCTGGCCCAGAGAGCCAGTCCGGATTTACTTGATGCCTTGCCAATAAACCGAGAGCTGACTGTCACTCGACTCGTGTCTTACTGCCTGCGCGATCTAACACCCATATATTATGACTTATTTTTTTTTCTGTTTCCCACAAAAAGTCAATAAGGTATTTCCAAACATCATTAAATTTAGACAATGATCTATCTGTAATTAAAGTAATCAATCTGGCCATCTGGGCAAGTTCCATCAACTTTGTTTTCCAGTATCTGGATTCAGGCTTTCCTTTTCTACTTTTTCCAAGTCGTTGCTCTATCCTAAACTTCTGCTCCAGTTCCTTCTCCCCCTGGCATCTTTGTCTTGCACTATAGATTTTTATATATTTCCTAATTCTTTCATTTCCTTTTTGTCTGTTTGCTTCTTGGGACTATTTTCCTATCTCCATAAGACTTTAATTGTTAGGTTTTTGTTTTTTTACTGATTCTGAATTGTCTAACAGTAGCTACTTTATCTCTCATTTTATCTGCCCTTTATTGCTCTCTGGATTTTGTTATAGTCTTCATCTTCTTCTTATAGACCTAAATTCAGTGGTGGGATTCAGATATGTGAACAACCAGTTCTCTGTGTGGATGCCGCTTCAGGAAGTCCATTCTGCGCCTGGGCAACAAAAAAATAGCTACCGGTTCCTTTTAAATTGTAGGCAACCTTTTTCATCTACTAAGCTATTTATCAGTTTCTTCTCCTTCTGCTTTTTAAGCTTATAAGCTAATCATCTTCCTGGTTTGTTTGCATTTTCAAAAACAGTTTTGTTTTGCTCTTTTGATTTGCTGTGCCAATTTTTCTGAATCCAACAGATTTAATTTATGTTTTATTGTTCCATTTCTCTTTTCAATATTTTCCTTTGTGGATTAATTTCTGATTCTAATTTTTCAAATTCTTCCCTTAATAATATATATTGTTGTCTTTTTTGTTTATTTTTTTTGCCATGTATGTTATAGCTATACCTCTAAAATATGCTTTGACTGTATCCCATACATTTTGTAACGTTGTATCTTCTTTTTTGTTTTCTTTAAAGAAAAACTCAATTTCTTTTGTTGCTAGTTCTATAAATTATTTTTCTTTTAATATGGATTGGTTCAAGGTCTATCTTAATTTTTTTCTTATTCCTTTCCATATCATTTTTAAGGGGTTGTGGTCTGCCCATGTACCTGGTTCTATCTCAATCTCCTGCATACTTGTCCACAATTCAGATGTCATCCAAATCATGTCAATTCTGAAGAAATAAAAAAGATAATTAAAAAATACTGTATGATATAGAAGAAATTTCTAAAAAAGAAACTGTATGATACAGAAGAAATTTCATGGAAGAAAATTATTCAATATCTGGAAGAAAATAATCTTCTAAAAATTTCAGAGATCTTTAAAAACATGCTAGAGGGAAAAATAACAATGATGGAAATAACAGAGGCTATAAGAAGACAAAAAAATGAGAAAACACCGGGGCCAGATGGACTACCAGCGAAGCTATACAAATCTTTAGAAGATATATTAAGTGAACCGTTGAAGGACATGTGTAATGAACTTTTGTTGGAGGCTAAACTCCCAAATACATGGACAGAAGCAAATATTACCTTAATACCAAAACAAGATTCAGACTTGATCCAGATAAAAAATTACAGACCGATAGCATTACTAAATGTGGATTATAAAAATGTTACTTCAATAATAGCAGAGAGACTGACAAGATTTTTAACGGAATTTATATATTCAGACCAAAATGAATTTTTACCAAAAAGACAAATTAAAAATAATTTACGAGTGATAATGGACATATTGGAATATTATGAACTGCATCCAGGAAAACAATTGGCACTAATATTTTTAGATGCCCAAAAGGCATTTGATAATGTTTCCTGGCAATTATGATTCAGCAATTAAAAATAATGGACTTTGGACAAATCTTTATAAATATAATTAAAACAATATACAATAAACAAACAGCAAAAGTGATTGTAAATGGAGATTACACAAAGAACTTTGAGATAAGAAAAGGTAGGAGGCAAGGATGTCCATTATCTCCATTGTTATTTATTTTAACCTTGGAAGTTCTAAATAGAAATATTAGACAAGATACAGAAATTAAAGGACTAGAAATAAAAGGTGAAACATACAAATTACAAGCATTTGCATATGACTTGGTATTTATTCTAGAAGAACCTTTGGAGACGATTCCTAAACTACTGGAAAAGATAGAACAGTATGGAGAAATAGCAGGACTGAAAATAAACAGAGAAAAAACTAAAGTAATAGTTAAACATTTCTCAGATAAGCAAAAAAACCCAAAACCACAAATGTCAGAAAAAATAGAACTACAAATAGTTAAAAAGGTTAAATACCTGGGAATATACTTAACAGCAAGATGTGCAATGATAAAGGAAGATAATTATATGAAATTATTGAACCAAATAAAAGTGGACTTGGGAAAATGGAAAAACTTGCAATTGTCGATATTAGGAAGAATTGCTACAGTGAAAATTAATATATTACTGAAAATTTTATTTCTA
>NW_015393124.1:11237-15564 GCF_001527695.2 Protobothrops mucrosquamatus
ATGGCCCAAGCTCCGTCAGAAACCCCTCTGGGTCCATCAGGCGCCTGGGACGGAACCATCTAGGCGGTTCCGTCTCCCTGCGGCGAGGGGCAGCGGTCCGGAAGTCCATCCTAAGGAGTGCGTGATCTGACCATGACAAGGGCTCTGTAATTATCTCCCCCATTTCCAGATCACTCTGCCACTGGCCAGAGACAAAAATGTAAACCTGTATGGATTTTATAAGGAGCAAACTTTATTTGATAAGATATTATTAATCTCTGATGAGAAACTAATTAAGAAAATTTATAATTTTCTATTAAATTTGAAAATGGAAAGTGAACAAGTTAAAGAAACAATGATAAGATGGGCAAAACATTTTGGATACAATATAGAATTAGAAAAATGCAAAATTTGTGGGAGATAAATTATAAATTAACAATGTCAACTTCTTATAAAGAAAATTTATATAAAATGTTTTATAGATGGCACTTGCCACCAGCAAGGCTAGCAAAAATGTTTAAAAACATGTCAGATAGATGTTGGAAATGCAAACATAAGTCAGGTACTTATTACCATGTTTGGTGGACATGTGCTAAAGCAAAGAGTTATTGGAAAACAAAATACATGCCTGGCTAGAAAAGATGTTGGGAGACTATGTAGATTTTAAACCTGAACTTTTTTGTTAGGTATAATGCCAGAAAAGACTGATAAACAAAGTATATATTTGATTCTACATGTTACAATAGCGGCAAGAATTTGCGCAGTATTGGAAAAATGAAGAAATACCATCAGATGAAGAAATAATTAAAAAAATATTAGAATGTGTGGAGATGGATAAACTGACTCTGAGGCTGAAAGAAAAAGAAGAAACAAAATATTATCAAACTTGGGACTTATTTTATTTTATTGAGGCCTTTGAACTATGGTGCTGGAGAAGACTCCTGCGAGTCCCTTGGACTGCAAGGCGTTCAAACCGGTCAGTCCTAGAAGAGATCAACCCCGACTGCTCTTTAGAAGGCCAGATCCTGAAGTTGAAACTCAAATACTTTGGCCACCTAATGAGAAGGAAGGATTCACTGGAGAAGGGCCTAATGCTGGGAAAGATTGAGGGCAATAGAAGAAGGGGACGACAGAGAATGAGGTGGCTGGATGGAGTCACTGAAGCAATAGGCGTGAACTTAAATGGACTCCAGAAGATGGTAGAGGACAGGAAGACCTGGAGGAACGTTGTCCATGGGGTCGCGATGGGTCGGACACAACTTCACAATTAACAACAAGAAGAAATAATAAAGGACTAGGAATTAAATATGTATTAGTGAATGTAAACTCAGACAGCACAATTATTGAACAAATACTACTGAATGTATGAAAAAAATCAATAAAAATCTTAAAAAAAAAATAGCTACCAGTTCTGCCGAAGTGGTGTGAACTGGCTGAATCCCACCACTGCCTAAATTATTTACATCCAGGATTTAACTTCTTTACTTCTCCTGGCAAATACCTACTAGTTTGCATCAGACTGTTGTTCTTTATTTATTTCTCTACTACTATTTATCTACGATGTTTTAAGTTGCAGAAATATACTTTTTAAAAAAATAAAGAAAGAATCAGCAGAAAATTAGCAGAAGAAATATTTTATGAGCTTCCATCAGAAGATGGGTTAATAGTTTGATTCATAAGAAATAAATCTACTAATAACAAAGCTAGGTTTGTGCCTAAAGTTGGACTAGAACTGATAGTCTTCTAGTTTCTAACCTGATATCTTAACAGCCATGCCTTAATTGGCTCTCTCACATACTTTTGCTACACACAAATATGTACTTTTGGATCATTTACCTCAATAAATAAATGAACAAGTATAATGTTTTTGACTCATTTGTTTAAACAGACTCTTTTTATCCAGCTTTAGGACCTTTGTGGAGAACAGATTATGATTTTGGTCATAGTTATGTAGAAATATTGAAAATTGAAAAGTGCTCACAAATATTGTATGGTTTCTGGGTAAAATATAGGAGTGATAGGTGTTTTTCAACTTTATCAACTTTAAGATGTGTGGAAATCAACTCCCAGAATTGCCTTGCCACATGCAGCATGAAATTATTCGTTTGACATTGCCATTAAAGTGATCATCTAACTCTAGTTACTTCCTCTTTCACTGTTCTCAGTTGTAGATTCTTACTTGTTTAATCAGGCAGCTGAAATTTCATTCATACATTGATTGAATCTTTATATTCTAATGTTCTTTGCTCTATCCGGATGAAATAGTATAGCAGAATTTAGTGCTGTAATGTCTTTTTAACCATATATTCTCAAACATGCTTATATAGAAATGAAATTCTGAGGATTTCAGTTTTTCCAAATTTACACACTAGTATTTTTTGTTCTCAGGTGCAGAAGATTCAATATTAAAGTTGAGATGCATTTTCTGCTGACAGTGAACATATTTGCTTGTGGGTTTTGAGATACAGAGGAAAAAACGGTTACAGAGTAGCCTGTCTTGAGAAGCTCCATTTTATGTTCGGGATGTAAATGAGTTTATTAAGGAATTATGTTATAGATATAATGATTGGATTTGCAAGATAAGGCCATAACTTCATGAAAATAATTAGGAAGATTCAGTACTCCTTTGTTCTCATTAATTTTAACATTTCAGACAGAGTATTTCTATTCTATTCTTCATAAATATTTATATACCTAAATTATCTTTTTTCTCTATTTCTTTTTTGTTCAAATGTCCTCTCTCTCACACTTTTGCTTCGAAAAAAAAGTGCAAATCCTCAAAAACAGATGAACTCTCAGAGAAGCCTCATTACATGAGGAGATCTAAATATCATTTGATGGACTTTGCTCCTTAGAGAGTATTGAACAACTGAATAATAAAGGAACAATATAAAATATTTCTGCATATTCAGAATACAAGACTGCTAGACACTTTAGAATTTGTATGTAATTTGTTTCAATAGTAGAAATGATCCACAAGGAGAGCTGATTTGCTCTTCAAATATATGCTGACTGATTGTTTCTAGTTCCACTGTACTTAAACATTTTAATATGTTTTCAGACCATAGCCACATGCCTATGTTTCCTACACTGTGCTCCTATTTAGAAACATATTGTTCTTGATGTTGCAATGTATAACTATTATGTAAAAGTATTCATTTTCTACTTATGCAGTAAGAGAGTTTATTGCAAAGCCTAAACGCTAGGTAGGAGCCTGTAATTTTTTGTACAACTTCCCTTGAAACATAGCTATTACAGATGAAACTAACTGAGAATGGGTGTGTTAACAATAAGAGCCATTGTGTAAATCCATGATATGCATCTTGCACTTTTATAAATCTACAAGTGATTCATAGACACCCAATCTTTTTGGACTTGGACCAAGATCTAGAATATGAAAATAATAACAAAGGTTTTTTTTTACATTATAAGGTTGGTATAAAGATTACAACAAACTGAAGATGTGATATACTTCAGACTGTGAGAAGTGTAAAGCAAAATGTAAGTAGTATTAAACTGAAGCAGAAGACAAGTATGATATTAGTTTTGAAATATTGCTGCAAGTTATATTACTTACTCTGAATGTACAATCCATTTTGAAGACAGTATAATTTTACCAAGGATGTTATCGTTCAGGTATATGTGATTTGGGGGCAAAATATGTAAAAAGACGAATGTTGTAAATTATGCATTTTTGATATTCAGATGTATCACAGAGACAATATATTTATTATGTATAACAGCATAAATCAATCTCTTTCTGAATTGCCGAGCGTGCAATGGTTTATATTTCAAAACAAGACTGTCTAATCCAGTCTGTTTTAGTACACATGGTCCAAAGTTTCCTCCAGTTATATAACACCCATTCAACCACTTCTGTGTTATTTGTGTTAAGGTTACTTGCAAACTAACCCCTCCAAAATGTCTTTTACTTTTACACAATAATCAAAGGTTCATAAACTTAAAAGTTAATTGACAAGGTAGGTTCCTTGGAGATACTGGTCAATTTAGAAAACATATGGTAATGGTATAGCTCAAACAGGACTAATTGTATCTTCCTAGTCCCCCCGCACCATGTTTTTACAGATTTTTATCCAGCAAGAGTACTGAGAGGATTTAGGGACTTCTAAGGATTTATATCTAGCCATAAAAAATACTAGGTGGTTATCTAACTAAACATGTGGTAGCCTGGCAGCTCTTAATAACTTGTTTATGTTCCAGGACAGAATGCTATTTGGATGATTCTGACTCTTGATATAGCATTATCCCAAGGCTTTGTGCCATCAAAACATTCTCACCCACTGGTTGAAGTATGGAAGAAAACCCAGGAATTATTCACTTCATATAT
>NW_015393125.1:0-3184 GCF_001527695.2 Protobothrops mucrosquamatus
TTAAAATGTAAAATATATCTCTGTGCAACATGATCCTTGACAAGGAACACTCAATATATCTTCTTCACAATTCTAGTTAGCTACTGCCAGCTAGAATAGAGAAGTCTAAATGGATCAGTGATCTAATGTGGAATATAACTCTTATCATATACTCAGCTTTCTTTAGCAATGGAAAGGTTCAGGAATCTCAAACAGTGTCTCATCTTTGTCATCTATCTCTCTCTCCCTCTTTCCCTCTTTTTCCCCAAACACACAAGTCTGTCCTCTTTCTCCTTTTGTGGCAAATTCACCTTTAGCTACATAAATAGATGTCTTGAACTTCTGATTACCCCAGACCTGGTCATTAAAATGAATAAATGTACTACAATGTAATATACACTGTACCCCTCCTGCAGGGAAGAAAGCAAAGCAACAATTTACTATGAGCAGACATCTCTTTGGTCAAAACACAAACGGCGTTCAGAAAACATTACAACTTATTTTACTTCTTTTCAAGTATAGAGAAGACATCTTACCCTTCTGCTGACACACTCTGTAAAGAAAAAGACAGGAACTTGGAAAAAGAAATATTACCACAGTGTATTACTGTGTTACATTAAACTAAAAAGATTGATCCTAAAAGAATGATTAAAAACTTAATGGCCCAAATTCTAATAGAAGGATTCCTAATCCACTGAATCCAAACCTTAATATTCTAACCTTCAAAAAGTTGCTTGTAACTATATATGCTGTTGTTTTAATATGGGACATTAACTGCATTGAGAAAAAAAACTTACCACCATGTGTGAATGATCACTAAACAAGGTAGTCACTAAACAAGGACTCACCTGTGCATTTTGTTCTTAGCCAGAGTTGGTAAAGTTACTCATGTGCCATCATTCTCGTTTACAGCATTAATACAGTACATGCCACAAGCTACCTAAGGCACTCTAACCGCAAGAGTCAATTGCTGCCTTTCGGAGCAATTTTTCCAAAACTAAAATCAGCTGACATGCAGCTCAGCAGCACTTTACTTTGACCTGAAATTCATTTTCCAAAAGGGCATTCTGTAAGGCCAGAGTCTAAACAGCTTTTCCACTTTTGTTAAGGTAGCAGGTATTTAGTGAAGAGTTCCTGCTGTTCCTTTCTTTTTTTCTTGGAATAATATTTCTATTTTGGCTCAAAGCAGCATACGTAGCTAAATATGGATCTGAACCTGGGTCTCCCCAACCTTCAATATCTAAACTACTACTAACATTTTAGTCGTTTTTATCAACATGTTTTTTTCTTAAGCCCAATAGTTACAGCACAGGAATTCTGTCTTAATATCTAAGACCATACAGTTACTAACAACTACAGCTACATGCTTGTGTAAAGCCAGTTTGGTGTTCTAGCCTTTGGTTAAGGCTATAAACTGGGAGAGTGTGAGTTCTAGTCCTGCTTTAGGGGCAAAAACTACTTGGGCCAGTTACTCTTTCAGCTATTCGAAGAAAATAATGGCAAACCACCTCAGAAATCTTGCAAAAAAAAAAACCCTGCTGGGACTTATCCAGACTGTCCCTAGAAGTAAAGAGTCATATACGTGCGCACACATGGATATGTAGGTGCCTAGTACAACTAACTACAAGGCTGGACATCTAGATTTCTGGAGTGCAAATCAAATCTCTCTTGCCTGAGGTCTGTCAGAGTAACAGTTTGTGAGAAAGACCTTTGGAGAATGGGTCAAGAAACACTGCCTAGGGCAGGGCTTTTCAACCTTTTCACCCATTGTACCACTTTTAGGATATGGCAATATCCGAGTACCACCAGTCGCCTAGCAAGGTGTCAAAAACTTGATGACCCAAAAAAAAAGAAAAAAACTGATGAAGTACAGGTAGTCCTCAACTTACAACAGTTTGCTTAGTGACTGTTCGAAGTTACAATGGCACTGAAAAAAGTGCCACCCAAGCCACAGCCGAGCAAGACACCTGCCTGCCCACCCGGCGGTGCTCTTCCTCCTGTCCGAGGTTTTCATTGTGAGCATTTCTGTTGAGGATTGGCAGCGGGGGTGGGGTGGGGGGTGTTTGGTTTTTATTCCCCCCATCTGCTGGGTGGTTGCAGCAGGTTTTGCTCACTTCACATGACCCTGGGACACTGTGACATCATAAATATGAATCAGTTGCCAAGCATCTGAATGTAAATCACAAGACCCTGGAGATGCTGCAACATTCCAGCTGATCGGTGCTTCTTCTGGGCTCAGCAGAAGTGCCAGGATCAGTGCCGAGCTCCAGCTGGAGCCTGGCGCTGATCCTGGCGCTTCCACTGAACCCTGACAGTCCCGAAGAAGCGCTGATCCTGGCGCTTCCACTGAGTCCTGACACCCCTGCATCTCCAGCCGTCTCTCGCTCAGGCTTGTGTGGTGCTGCCACCGGTTCAGCTCATTCCCCTCCCCTGCTACCACTTTTTTAGGATGGTCGCATACCACCTGCCAGGTACCAATGTACCACAGGTGGTACCCGTACCACTGGTTGAAAAGCCCTGGCCTAGGGAACAATCAGATAATAGGGGAGGTCACAGCTGAATAGTGGGCAGAGCAAGAGACTGAAAAGGAACCTTTCCTAGTTTCTTAGGTTGCAAAGGAGATAATGGAAGAAATGTACTTTCAGACCTGCAACTTTCTGTTAATGTAGGTTTACAATAAAGTAGAATCAGCTCATCTAGTCAGATTGCCTGTTTTATCTATCTAGTAAGGCTGACAGTGAGAAGGGAAGGAAAAAAATAGACTGAAGGTCTTAAAATCATTCCCAGTAACGATACTTGCTATTGTTTGATTGGAGTGCTTGCCATTTTAAATTTGGGGAGAATAAAATACAAATTTGGGGGACCAGAAAAAAAAGCCATTTGTCCCTTGTGGTTTCTGAAAGCAAGCCAAATCAAATACTACATGAAAAAGATGATGAATATTGTGTTCTTAGTAAAATAAAAAAAAAACATTTTTCTGCCATATCTGTTATAATACTCTCAAGTCCAATTGTTAGATCGCGCAGGCAGTAAGACACGAGTCGAGTGACAGTCAGCTCTTGGTTTATTGGCAAGGCATAAAGTAAATCCGGACTGGCTCTCTGGGCCAGGGGAGCCCTCTTTTATGGGATTCCCCTGGCTTGTAATCACACAATTCCATTGGCTGGCAAGACCCTGTTGCTAGTTAGCCAACCAGCAACGGGCA
>NW_015393125.1:6473-8894 GCF_001527695.2 Protobothrops mucrosquamatus
TTTTATGGGATTCCCCTGGCTTGTAATCACACAATTCCATTGGCTGGCAAGACCCTGTTGCTAGTTAGCCAACCAGCAACGGGCATGAAACTGTATGCAGATGGAGAAGGGCAATCACCCTTAATGGGCGATCAATGGTGAAGGGCAATCACCCTTAATGGGTGATCAGGATATGCATAGGGGATTAAGGGGGGGGGAAATACAAAGAACACAACACCAATCATTCTGTAGCTGCAAGAGAGAGACATGAACTCTTTGCTATCACTATCACTTATTTCCTGTTTAGTCTTCTGAGACTCTTTATACAAGAGCATATCATTGTTTATGATGCTTATGGAAATCTGTAGATACCTTTTCACAGGGCTTTTTTTCTCATAGAACGCCCAGAACGGAGTTCCGGCACCTTTTTTGGATGGAACCTTGTAGGGTAGGCAAGGCGGGTTGTATGACATGTGTGAGTTCCGGCACCTTTTTTTTTTTTTTTTTTTTAGAAAAAAAGCACTGCCTTTTCATATTTATTTGTTGCAACCTGCAAATAAATTGAACGCTTTGCTCCTCCAACTATGCCAGAAAATTGGTGGAATTCAGACAACCCTTAACAAAATCTTTATTATGGTGGTGCACATTTCATGTGATTTTTGGTACCACATCACACTGGTAGTTCTTTATCTGCCATTCTTGATTAGAGATATGTTGTAAAATATGTACAAAATAATTCAATAATTCGTTCATAAAAATAGCTTCCCACAAAGAAAGTTCATGGTTCAATGGTTCATATTTGTTAACTGATTTGATAGATTGTATCTTGCTAAGCCGTGGTTGGTTTGACTAGACCATTAAAGAAAGGACTGGGAGAGACAAGGGTTTCAATATTTGAGGGGCTGCCACAAAGAAGAGGGGATCGGCCTATTTTCCAAAGCACCAAAGGACAGGGCAAGAAACAATGGATGGGAAGTAAACGAGGAGAGAAGCAACCTAAAACTAAGGAAAAATTTCCCAACAGTGAGAACAATTGACCAGTGGAATACCTTGCCTTCAGAAGTTGTGGGTGCTCCATCACTGGTGACTTTTAAGAAGCTACTTGTCAGCTTCAGACAGCTACTTGTCTGAAATGGCATAGGGTCTTCTGCTCAAGCAGGAGGTTGGACTAGAAGACCTCCAAGGTCCCTTCCAACTCTGTTACTCTATGTTCTATGTAAACTACCCACAGCAAATTGGATTCATATAGTGCTAAGCTACAAAGTATGTACAACCTATAATAACTGGATTTTCACAGCCGGTTAATCCAAAAATAAATATGTGGAATAATAGTTTGTGAATATAGCCATTGTTCTATAGTTTCAGTAGTAAAACATTTTGAGTGTTGTGTTTTAGATGCTGAACTTTGATTATCGAAGATCCTTATACAACATTCAAGGAGAGCAAGGAATATCAAGAATTATTGCTGGCTGCCATTCTCTTAACTAACAAAAATAATGTTCTCAAATACTGGCCAGCAAATTATACCTGCTGCACCTGGGACACGTGTCACTTGGAAACTAATTTCCCCTTGGCACTGCATCAGCTATTTATTGCAAGTGCTGGCTATAGTGAGCATTTCAGCCAAGTTAATTTGAGCCAGGTCTTGATGTACTGTCATTTTAAGACCATGACTATAATGATAAGGGAAATCATTCTGGCAAGTGTATTATACCAGTTAAAATGAATTACTTTAAATCATTGCCCTTTAACTTGTCCTGCAATATGGTCAACAATTTTAGTCAGGGCAAGCTGTGTTAATCCAAACTGGGAAAATAAAATCTTCATTGAAATCCCATTACAGTCAATTCCAAACTGTGATTGCAATTGCAGTTCTCATTTGGAGTAAGAGCAACTAGCATGATAAAGTCAGGAGCAAGGCTACTGTATGCTGAGATAGTTTAGACTACCATTTCTCAACCTTGGCAACTTTAACATCTATGGACTTCAACTCCCAGAATTCCTCACTTAGGTTCTGTACATCTTGACATTGCTGAGAAATACTGGTTTAGATTCTCAAGGCATTGCCAAAGTTGGCTTGACAGATGAAATCTCCTGAAGGAATTGTGTTAATGCTCATCCCACCAGCCAGAGATATAAAAGACTATAATAGAGGTATCTAAAACAAAGACCAGGGGAAATGCTCCACTCCACATCCAAGTTTAGTGAAGTACAAGAAATCCCCTATCTATATGACTAGATAAAAGTAATAATAATAATAATAATAATAAATTTAATTTATATGCCGCCCTTCTCCCAGCGGGACTCAGGGCGGCGCACAACATATTTAAAACAAAACATAAATACATTCCCCCCCGATAAAACCGAATTAAATCAAATTTTAAAGTTGTGTCTCTGTCAAATTGTTAAAAGATAAACCCCAAATAAAATCCTCCCTAGGTC
>NW_015393125.1:11045-15561 GCF_001527695.2 Protobothrops mucrosquamatus
GACCTGGCATTACATAGCATCAGCCGAAGGTCCCGGGCCGGAGGGTCTAAGTCTCCCGGGAACCGAGTGGAGACCTGAGGACCGGAGCGCCCACAAGCTTGTAAATAGCGTGTGCGTGCTCCCCTAACCTGATATGGTCCTCTGCTCCCGCCATATCTGCCTCTCCCACTGACCGTACTGATTCTTCCCTCCTCCTTCAAAAAGTTCAAAGCATCTGGTGGACATCAGATACAGCAAAGACATATGTCTGCACATTCAACAGACAGCTGCTTTCCACAAGAGTTTCATAGCAGAAATTAATATGTTCCCATTTATTTTTTATATATAAAAAACACCTTTTTTTGTTTGCCCCAGGTCTGCTCCCCATGGCACTTGCATAATTTCCTGCCCTATCTGTTTTTTTACAAATTCAGACATAAAGACATATAGTATGTGTTTAAATAGTGGACACACTATAAACTGTTTCCCTCCCCCTCATAAAAAAATTAGTTTTTTTTTAAAAAAAATTAAAAATGAGCAGTTGCATCCTATGCTAATTGACTCAGATAAAGCTAACACCCTCCCTCCAATGCTTAGGACTGCATTGAGGAGAGACGAAGAGAGGAGAAAGACACTCAACAAGCTTATTGGCCAGAAAGAACCCCTCTCCTCCAAAAGAACGAATCAGAGCCGTGCTGCCCCTATATAAGGGGAGCTGTGCACTTCATACATCCAATGGCGACAACTCGGTTTACCTCCCCACTGTGTTCCCTAACACCTTAGCCTGCCTTCTCAAGTAGTAATCCTGGATCTTCATAGCACATTTGTTTGACACTTTTGTACCTTGTTTACAAATTTAACTCTCTCTTGCTTCTAACTTAAGCAGGTTGGTTTTTTGTGTGTGCTGGATATTTTGAGCCTAAGGGACCGTGATTTATGCCATTTGAATTCTTCTTCAAAATCATTTTAATAAAGATATAAGATTTATCTGTGTGTCTGTGATTACCGTAGACCAGGACAGGATCAATTATGACCAATTATGGTTGTTGGGTGGCTATAGAAATTGAACGAATAAATAAAATAATTTTCTTGTAATGCTATAAATAATTGAAGAAATACATTCAACAGTAAACTGCATCTTGCAATTCTAAAACCTAATCATAAATTAAAAATGACCAAACTAAAATATACTGAGCCTTAAAATACCACACAAAACCTTTAAATACAGAATGTAGAAAATATTGGGGCTTTACAATCCTTCGTGTAGTAAATCTAGTCAACCAGAAGGAAATGGCAGCCCTGATTTCAGGACTAGAGAAACAAGTGAGTATATCATGGCAGCAACAGATTTACCAAAATATATTGAGATAGGACTAGAGTTCAGCTGAATAATCTCTCAGGATCTCTTTCAATTTACTGATTCTTTCTTCTAAGAAAAGTTTGGCAAGAAAGCTCCCAGCCAGTCTGGATTCATCTCTTACAAAGTGTAATCTGTTCAGTAAAATACTGTGCTAAGAAGCCAATAGCAGCAAGATTATTGGCTGTTTTTATTTTGAAGAAATGGTAAAGATTTCCGCATATTTGAAGGATTAATTTCAAGATATTTGGTTTGGGGAAGGAGGATAGATTATATTTAGAGAAGGTGTGAAAGTGACCTATATATTGCTTAGAGTTAAAGTATGTTTATATTTGATTGTTTTTATTTCAGTTAAAGTATGTTTATATTTGATTGTTTTATATGTGGGTAGTTATATTTAGATTGGGGATGTGTTTATTTAATCCTGTAATCAGTTCTGGGAAGTCTGGGGGGGGGTTGGGGCTGGGGCTGGGAGGGAGGGTAGAAATAGAAATAAAATAATTAGGAGTTTTGATGTATGGTGAGAAGTAGAAATGTGTATTAAATTAGGAGTATTGATGTATGGAAAAATAGAGAATTTCGAGTGCTCGGCTAGCACCTCCAAACCGTGTCCAAAGGGTGGGAGGAGGAGAGAGGAGAGGAGAGATAGGAGGGAAGTAGGTAGGTAGTAAGAAAGAGGGCGGATGCGTGTCCGAAGGAGGAGGAGAGGGAAGGAGGTGGGATGTGTAGGGAGGTTGAAGGAGAAAAGAGGGCGGACGCGGGGAGGGGGGGCTGCCGAGCTGTTACTGAAGTTGTTAAGTTAATGTATGCTTATATTTGTATTTGTATGGGGGGGTTTATTTTAAAATTAATAAAATTTATATATATATATATTAAAAAGAAGAAGAAGCTCATAACACTTCTGATTCCAGTAGCCACAAGAGCCCCTCTATTCTCTTGAAAAGATGTCCCTCAATATTTTATGTATAATGGAAAATAAACTGCCATTCTAAGATTAAAATCAGTACATTGGAGATACTACGGGAAAGGATAAGTAATGAAACTAAGCATAGCTGTTTGGGGAGCCTCTCCTCAGCTCAGCCGGTACATTTGTAAATTCCAAATTTACCAAGTAATTCTCTAGTGAGCTCCTTCCAAAGAAAATGAAATCCATTTAAATTCTGAATTTCTTAATATCTTTTAGCACTTGGAAAAATTAGATTGTGAGTGACAATAAGGCTAAAAGCCTTAAAGAAACATAGCAGATAGAAACGTTTTAGGATTTTGCATATTTAAATATTTCTAGCTTTCTATTAGCACAGACATGTCAAACGCAAGGCCCGGGGGCCAGATGCGGCCCGCGAAGTGGTTTCATGTGGCCCGCGAAGCCATCCTGGAAACAGTGAGGGAACGGCCCCCGCTGCCTTGGCCTGGCCCAGGCCGGCTGGGAGCCAATGTACAATTTTGTGGTGGCCATCTATGCTGAAATGCATTCAGTCTTAGCTCCACAAGGCCGTCTAGAAACAGCGAGGAACCAGCCCCTGCCGCATCGGCCCCGCCCCCTGGGTGCATGCTGGGGAGGTGTCACCCTTTGTGAGGAATGAAGAAATGCACTATCGCCTGGAAGTGGCTAGCAAATGGCCCTTGCCTACTTCACATATCCAGCTTGATGGGCTCCGGTGGAGGGGTTTCAGTAGGCAGTGAGGCTCCTCCAGCCCCGGTCCCATCCCCGGTCCCATCCCCTTCTGCCAGAGACCCTCAGATCTGTCCCACTCCTGCCCAGGCCCCCACAGGCACCCTTGACGCGAACGATATAGAGCTGGCCATGCCCACCCAATAGGCCACACCCACTCTGTCCACACCCACCCAATAGGCCACACCCACTCAGCCCTCCCGAGGGCAACCGCAATGCTGATGCAGCCCTCAATGAAATTGAGTTTGACACCCCTGTATTAGCAGAATGATTGGAGTCACAAAAAGTACCAGTTTAAGGTTTAAATGTTCATAATTCTGTATAGATATTTTTGATTATTTTCAAACGTTTGCCACTTGGCTCATACATCTAATGAAAGGAAAGTTACCAGGTTGTGAACACAGTTTTTATTTTAGCAAGCAGCACTCAAAATGTCAACTTTATACCCTCTACTCTGCTGGACTGCACACCTTTATGTTTTTCAGCATTTAACTTAAAATGCATTCATTTTTACCCTAAGGCCATCTGTCCTCATTTATTCCACTCCTGAGCTGTAGTTATCCTCCTATAGCCCATAAAAGTAAAAGAAAAAGAAAAATTTTGCCCAAGTCCAAAGTGCTAAGCAGATTCAGTCCCAAAGGCCTTTAAATGTATCTTACAGTTATTAGAGTTTATCTGGGCTGTCTTTAACTAAGTCTTCAAGAAATGTTTCAGGAACTACTTTGGACTGGCTTCCATAGGCCTCAGGCATGTACAGCATGTGCAAGCTCGAAAAACGGTAGGCATTTGTTTTCTATGTACGTGCCCACATCTCTTCGTGGTTGGAATTAATTTGGCAATTTGGTATCTATACATAAACTCCTGATACAAAGTCAGATAGCAGATTGCATTAGAAATTTATTCTCATCTTATTAGTGGTATATATCTTCCTCAGTCTTGCGTCCTGTTTCTAGAGGCTTGGGAGCAGTGGTGGGATTCAGCCAGTTTGCACCAATTTGGTAGAACTGGTAGCTAATTTTTTGTTGCCCAGGCCCAGAATGGACTTCTGGAAGCGGCATCTACACAGAGAGCATATTTGAATCCCACCACTGTTTGAGATTTTGAGGGTTCTAGCACTGCTCTCTTTTGAATAGAGAGCTCTGATTTTGTTAGTGGGATCTGTTGGAGCAACTCTCCCAGGAGTCACACCCCTGAGTGCTCCTACTATCACTGGATCATATCCTCTCCAGTTCCTCCTTCAGCCCTTGGTACTTCTTCAGTTTCTCATACTCTTTCTTCTTTATGTTGCTGTCACTTGGCATTGCTACATATAGAATAGAATAGAATAGAATAGAATAGAATAGAATAGAATAGAATCTATCACCACCATTGTCTTCAGTTCCTTGTCTATTACCACGATTGTTTGGCTAGTACCTAGATCTGAAATTCCAAACTTTCTTATTCTCTACAATCTTTTGTGGGATCTCCCATCTAGACTCAGGAAGGCCCAGCCCATATCCTGTAATGCT
>NW_015393126.1:0-5232 GCF_001527695.2 Protobothrops mucrosquamatus
TCTATTCTATTCTATTCTATTCTATTCTATTCTATTCTATTCTATTCTATTCTATATTCCAATATCTATTCTATTCTATTCTATTCATCAAGGAGAGAAGCAACCTGAAATTAAGGAGAAAGTTCCTAGCAGGGAGGACAATTAACCAGTGGAACAGCTTGCCTCCAGAAATCGTGGGCACTCCGGTCACTTGTCTGAGATGGTATAGGTTCTCCTGGTTGAGCAAGGGGCTGGACTAGAAGACCTCCAAGGTCCCTTCCACCTCTATTATTCTATGTTCTATTCTCTTTAAGGGTCTGTGCCTTCTGTTTCATCTTCTTAGTGTCCTCCATCTTCCAGGCAGCGACTGATTCCATGAAAGGTTTTTTAATTTTTCAAATCTCCCTTCCTCTCCTTCCCGTGCTGGACAGCAACACCCTCCGGTGATGTGTTGCATTAAAGGACACATTATTTTCTCTGACTGCACACTCGATGGGCAAATAAACCCAAACTGAAGTGCCGTTTCTCAAGACAGCCATTTTCCTCCCGTCAAACGTTGTTGCTGTTGTTGTTTCAAACTTGAAAATGTCAACACAAAGCGAAGCCGTCAGATCAAATAATAATCAGAAGCTTTGCATTAAAAACGAACACAAAAAAGGAGTAAAATCTGTAAGCGACGGACATTCCGTAAGTATTTTCTTTTTAATCCAGGTAGATCTCTCTCGAAACTATGGTACTATATGATTTTTTTTTTTTATTCTTAAAAAGGGAACATTATTAGGTTTGGTTTGAAAATCAATTGTAGCAACAGCAACAACTATAATACAAATGCATATATGTTTATATGTTTTTAAAAGGTATGCAGATAGTCCTTGATGTACAACCGTTCGTTTAGTGACCGTTCAAAGTTACAACGGCCCTTAAAAAAGGGACCCACAACTGTTTTTCACACTTATGACCCTTGCAGGAGCCCCCCCATGGTCACGTGATCAAAATTCAGACATTTGAGCAACTGACTCATATTTATGACGGTCGCAATGTGCCGGGATCAGGGGATCACTTTTTTTGTAAACTTTTCACGTGCAAAATCAATGGGGAAGCAGGATTCGCTTAACGACCGTGTTGCTAACTGAACAACTACAGGAGTTCACTTAACCAGTGTGGCCACAAAGGTCCTAAAATGGGGCAAAAACAAATGTCTCACTTAGCAATATAAATTTTGGGTTGAGTTCTGGTCGTACGTTGAGGGCTATCTCTGCTGTATATTATCTGAGGCTGAAATAACTGCAAAGTGTAGTAAGATGGGTGGCTATGTAAATGTTTTAAGGCACCAGTTTAGAAACCAGGAGACGGTGAGTTCTAGTCCCGCCTTAGCCATGAAAGCTGGCTGGGTGACTTTGGGCCAGTCACCAGGAGACAGTGAGTTCTAGTCCTGCCTTAGCCATGAAAGCTGGCTGGGTGACTTTGGGCCAGTCACCAGGAGACAGTGAGTTCTAGTCCTGCCTTAGCCATGATAGCTGGCTGGGTGACTTTGGGCCAATCACCAGGAGACAGTGAGTTCTAGTCCCGCCTTAGCCATGAAAGCTGGCTGGGTGACTTTGGGCCAATCACCAGGAGACAGTGAGTTCTAGTCCTGCCGTAGCCATGAAAGCTGGCTGGGTGACTTTGGGCCAGTCACCAGGAGACGATGAGTTCTAGTCCTGCCTTAGCCATGATAGCTGGCTGGGTGACTTTGGGCCAGTCACCAGGAGACGGTGAGTTCTAGTCCTATTTTAGGCATGATGGGCATGAAACCTCTGCTCTGTTTAACGACCACATCAGAAATATCAAGGGTGGGGTTAGGGTTAGGGTTACGGAAGAGGAGATTATTATTTTTTTAAAAAAATTACCTTGTCGAAATACAACATACAAGCAACTACAAAACACCCTAGCGACTCTGCAGTTAAATAAACCCCTACATTCATTTATTTCAATAACGTAAACATCAAAGAAGAAGAAAAAAAACCCCTAATAAAATGATCTATGTAGTATGAATATAAAATTAACTCAGTCCTTGAACTCACCATTCAATCTAATCTGTATCAAAACATATGGCGATGGTTATTATTTTCATTATTAACCAAATCAGAAGCAGGAGACAAAAAACTAAGAGAAGGATTCCTCTTCCCACCCTGCCATCGCTGAGGGAGATAAATTGCAAAGGAAACACGTTTGACGCATTTTGTACTTTTTTTTTTGTTGGGGGGAGGGGGGGACAATCCTATATGGGTCTACTCAGAAGGAAAGCAAGTGAATGTTGCACACCAGTAAGTCGGATATAAGAAAAGGCAGTTGTTGATGTGGTTAATTGCCAAGCCGTTGTCTCGTTCATTGTGACTTCATGGATCACAGCATGGCAGGTTCCTCTATCCGCCAAATTCATATTTAATAGGAAGGCAGACTTTTAGCAAAAGTGGAAATTTTCATCGGATGGAGAATTGTTTTGCCTTTAACACAGTGGTTCTCAACCTTTTTAATGCCGCAACCCCAACCGGTCGTAAGTCGAGGACTAAACCGGTCGTAAGTCGAGGACTAAACCGGTCATAAGTCGAGGACTACCCAACCGGTCGTAAGTCGAGGACTTTGCCTGCCCGGGAGCGCCGCGCATGCGTGGTTCCGCCCCCTGCGCCGGCCGAGGCGTAGCTGGCAAGCGTCAGAGATGGAGCAGGCCGACCACCAGCTGGCCCAGCCCAAGGGAGGTAAGGCACCCGCCGGAAAAGGGGGAAAAAATGGCGGACAAAAAAAATGGCGGACAGCCTTGCTTGGTGACCCCCGTGAAATGGTCGATCGACCCCAAATGGGGTCCCGACCCACAGGTTGAGAACCACTGCTTTAACAGAATAGAATAGAATAGAATAGAATAGAATAGAATAGAATAGAATAGAATAGAATAGAATGGAATGGAACGGAACGGAACGGAACGGAACGGAACGGAACGTTACAGAACAGAACAGAACAGAACAGAATAGAATAGAATAGAATAGAATAGAATAGAATAGAATAGAATAGAATAGAATAGAATAGAATAGAATAAGGAATGGAATGGAATGGAATGGAATGGAATGGAATGGAATGGAAGAGAGGAGAGGAAAAGAGAAGAGAAGAGAAGAGAAGAGAAGAGAAGAGAAGAGAAGAGAAGAGAAGAGATGGATCTTGGATGCCTTCTAGTCCAGCCCCCTACTCAAGCAGGAAACCCTATACCATTTCAGACAAATAGCTGTCCAGTCTCTTCTTAAAACCTCCAGTACTGGAGCATTCACAACTTCTGGAGGCAGGTTATTCCACTGCTTAATTGTTCTAACTGTCAGGAAATTTCTTCATAATTCTAGGTTGCTTCTCTCCTTGATTAGTTTCCATCTGTTGTTTCTTGTCCTGCCTTTAGGAACTTTGGAGAATAGGTTGACCCCCTCTTCTTTGTGGCAGCCCCTCAAATATTGGAACACTGCTATGTTGTCCCCCCTAATCCTTCTTTTCATTAAATTAGACATACCCAATTCCTGCAACCTTTCTTCATATGTTTTAGCCTCCAGCCCCCTGTAATCAATGTATCTGTTTGTTCTCTGTTTTAGATGTAGTCCTAATTGCCACAATCTCTTTTCAGTCCCCAAATTCCCAAAATACTATCCTGTAATGACAAAGCTCTAAAATATGGTGAGGTGTGAGACTAATCAATGATTACAACAATGTCTTTGTTTTTAATAATGAATATTCTTTTCCCAGCTATTTTTTAAAAAGAACACATACACACGCACACAAATAGCACCATCTCACCAGCTGGTTAATTTAATAGAAATATTCCTACCCATAAGTTCTTTATTAAACAGATTGGAAATCATCAACTTCATTATTATAATCGGGCATATCCAGTATCTTGATTTTCAATAAAAGTGCTGAAAAAGGAACAATCTGCCATACACCACCCGGGTTGCTGTCTGTTGTGATAACTGTGTTACCAAGAAAATAGAAATTTCAGCAGAATGTCTGGTAGCTTTACTGGAAATTAATAGAATTAGTAGCAGTCGCCATGAGACAGGATGCAAAACTTCGGTTGGATTATCAATTAAAAAGCCATTGCAGTAAAGACAATTGGCATCTCAAAAAATGAGCTGAAATTGCACACCATTTCCCAAATTGCCATATTAATCTTCATCAGTAGAACAAATGAAAATGTGGGAGAGTGGCAAAACAGAACATCACACCATTATTTTTGTCCCAGAGAAAAAAAACTTACATGGAGACATCTACAAATCCTTGCTAATTCTCATGCAAAAAAATGAAGGCAGGATCATGTTTTCTTTTTTTTCAACTGTGGAAGGACTGTAACAGTTACTACTGTAAGACGAACAAGACTAGCAGAGGGCATGCATGAACACCTACTAGCAGTCAGAAGACGTGATGAAAACTCCTTAATCTCACAACCCATGGACAGACTCAACCATAATTTCAACGGGGGAACTCTGAGTGTCCAAGACCAGGGGTAAGCAACCTTGGCTCTTTTATGACTCATGGACTTCAACTCCCAGAATTTCTGAGCCAGCATAGCTGGTTCAGGAATTCTGGGAGTTGAAGTCCATGAGTCATAAAAGAGCCAAGGTTGCCTACCCCTGTCCTAGACCGAGCTCAGTCTAAAAATGCTAGAGAATTCCTGGAAGCCTGGGACTCAGACCGATCAGCCATCAACAGGCACACAGAGATAAACAGCATCTGCACACCATTTAATAGACAATCAAAAAGCTAAAAGATCACAGCAGCTCCTTGCTAGCAGTCAATACCCAAATAAGAGGAGATTAACACCAAGATTAACACTAAATCAACAATCCCACAGTAAAGAGTACCCCGGTCAAAAAAACTACCAACTTGCACAAACAATACAACAATAAACAACAGCCTGATGAAGGAACCACCAAGAACACCTCCACAGTGACAGAGTATATAAATACAGAGTAGTCCTACTCTTTTCTAGAACTAATGATGTTACATAGTTGGGTAATGAAATTTATTTATTTATTTATTTATTTATTTATTTATTTTAATTTATATCCCGCCCTTCTCCCGGACGGGACTCAGGGCGGCTCACAACATATATTTAAAACAAAAGTGTATATACAATCCCCCCCTATAAAACCGAATTAAACCAAATTTTTAGAGTTGTGTTGTTTACAAATTCCTTAAAATGAACCCAATATAAAATCCTCCCTAGGCCAGGTCCGCTTG
>NW_015393126.1:7614-11339 GCF_001527695.2 Protobothrops mucrosquamatus
CTCCATCGCTACCCCCAGACATGGCTGGTCCTGACCTAAGGGGAACCTCCCCCCTCCCATCCACCCTGGTTCCCCCTAAAAATTTATTAAAACACCCCTGTAAAAACGTTCTCAACTTAAATAATTTGAATAATTTTTTGTCCGTGACCGCTGCATGCCTTCAAGAGAACAATCAAACTGAGAGAGCACCACGGATACTTGAATTCAACCCTGAGCTACAAATAGTTTCTTCTTCTGGTACCATTCCTCAACAACATTTTATTTTGCACTTGATTTCTACCAATTGAGAGATCTCAATTAATATTTGAGAAAGGAAGGAAGGAAGGAAGGAAGGAAGGAAGGAAGGAAGGAAGGAAGGAAGGAAGGAAGACTATTGATGTGTATTATTGTTATTGCTGGAAGATGAACAAATCAACTGATTCTGGATCAATAAACCTGACTTCTCCTTTGAGGAACCAATAATCATTCAGCAGAAACACATATAGAATCAAAAATAAAGCTGGAAGGGTCCTTGGAGGATATATAGGACACTGTTGGAGAAGATTTGAGAGAATGTATATAGCTGTATATACATACAGTCAACTAGAATGGAATAGAACAGAATAGAATAGAATAGAACAGAATAGAATAGAATAGAATAGAATGGAATGGAATGGAATAGAATAGACTGGAATGGAATGGAATGGAATGGAATGGAATGGAATGGAATGGAATGGAATGGAATGGAATAGAATAGAATAGAATAGAATAGAATAGAATGGAATGGAATGGAATGGAATGGAATGGAATGGAATGGAATGGAATGGAATAGAATAGAATAGAATAGAATAGAATAGAATAGAATAGAATAGAATAGACTGGACTAGATATTGGAATATAGACTAGACTAGACTAGACTAGACTAGACTAGACTAGACTAGACTAGACTGGACTGGACTAGACTAGACTAGACTGGACTGGACTGGACTGGAACGGAACGGAACAGAATAGGACAACAGAACAGAATAGAATATAGAATATTATAAGGAATAGAATAGAATAGAATAGAATAGAATAGAATAGAATAGAATAGAATAGAATAGAATAGAATAGAATAGAAGCTGGAAGGGACCTTGGAGGTCTTCTAGTCCAGCCCCCTGCTCAAGCAGGAGAACCTATATCATCTCAGACATTGTCCAATATCATTGTCCAGTCTCTTCTTAAAAACCTCCAATGATGGAGCACCCTGAATTTCTGAAGGCAAAGCTGTTCCACTGGTTGATTGCCCTCCCTGTCAGGAAGTTTCTCCTCAATTCCAAGTTGCTTCTCTCTTTGATCAGTTTCCAACCATTGTTTTTCGCCTTTCCATCTGTTAGGTGCCAGCTAAGGTGGCACCTAACAATTAACCCTGGTGACACCTAACTTTGAGTTGCCTAAACAACTCATCAAAACGATAGGCAGACAAATGTTTATTCATTAGGTTAGAAATGCCCTTGCCAAAAAACACTGCTGAAGCCTGGTAACAAAACATTTGGAAACCAGCCCACAAGCTCGGAGAGTGAACTTCCACCCTCAAATGTTATTTTTTTTTATTAGTAGGTTGACAAATAAAATCCTAACTAATGAAGGGACATCTCTATTCATTGTCTGAGCATTGTACGGGCTACTACACGAACCAGTTGGTTTATTTGGTTTATTTCGGTAGAATTTGTTATGTGGAATACAGAATTTCCATTTTCGTGCCTTGGATTCCACTGAGTTCAGTTGTAGTAAGAACCGCTTTCCATTTTTAGCTTTGGTTTTGATTTTTTTTTTTTTTTAGCGTATCTGTCACACACTCTCCTCTTCTCCTACCTCTCCTAAAAGGAGGGTGGCCCTGTGCATCACCCACGAAAGCAACAAGAAAGGGGAAAAAAAAGAAAAAAAAAAGGTTCAACCAATTCAGTCCAGATAAAATGTCATGTCTTCTGGAGTACGTTCACCAGGAACAGATAATTCATAGAATTGATTGTTGTTCCTTTGGGGATATTTATTTGTCAATAATAATAATAATAATAATAATAATAATAATAATAATAATAATAATAATAATAATAATAATAATAATAATAATAATAATAATAATGTTGGAAGGGACCTTGGAGGTCATCTAGTCCAACCCCCTGCTCAGGCAGGAAACCCTATACCATTTCAGACAAATGGCTGTCTAGTCTCTTCTTAAAAACTTCCAGTGTTGGAGCATTCACCGCTTCTGGAGGCAGGTTGTTCCACTGGTTGATTGTTCTCACTGTCAGGAAGTTTCTCCTTAGTTCTAGGTTGCTTCTCTCCTTGATTAGTTTCCATCCATTGCTTCTTGTCCTGCCTTCAGGCGCTTTGAAGAATAGCTTGACTCCCTCTTCTTTGGGGCAGCCCCTGAGATATTGGAATGCTTCTATCATGTCTCCCCTCATCCTTCTCTTCATTAGACTAGACATACCCAATTCCAGCAACTGTTCCTTATATGCTTTAGTCTCCAGTCCCCTAATCATCTTTGTTGCTCTTCTCTGTACTCTTTCTAGAGTCTCAACACCTTTTCTACATGGTGGTGACCAAAACTGGATGCAGGATTCCAAGTGTGGCCTTACCAAGGCCTTGTAAAGTGGTATTAATACTTCACGTGATCTTGATTCTATCCCTCTGTTAATGCAGCCTAGCACTGTGTTGGCTTTTTTGGCAGCTGCAGCACACGGCTGGCTCATATTTAAGTGATTGTCCACTAGGACTCCAAGATCCCTCTCACAGTTACTACTATTGAGCCAGGTACCACCTATACTGTACTAGTGGATTTGTTGTTGTTTTTTTTTTGTTTTTTTTTTGCCTAAACGTAGAACCTTACTTTTTTCACCCTTGAATTTCATTTTGTTAGATGGACCCAGTGTTTATTTTATTTATTGATTCTTAAATCTATTTGCCCTCCATCCTATCATGGGGGCGACTTGAGTTTGCTTACAAAAATAGCCAACACTCCAAAAGACAGGCTTAAAATACAGAAGGATCTTGACAGACCTGTTAGCACAGAATCCCATTTGTACCATATGTTGCACAAATCTGGGTCTGCTGTTTGTACTGGAATGGACCTGTGAGACAGTAATGTCTGGATGGATGGCACATCCCACCCCCCCACTCCCAAATGTTCTGGAAAAAGTATGGGTTTATTCCGAAGTAAGCAGTGGCTTGTGACCGTCAGTTCAAGTGATAATGAAACAAATGGGAGGTTAAGAGGAAAACAGACAATCTTCCTCCCCCCTCTCCTCCCTGCAATATTATTGCAGGAACTTTATGACATAAATATAATAGAGCCATTAAAAGGGGGAATCCTTTACTGTTAACAATGGATATAATAATAACAAAAAAACAACAACACAAAACCCCAGTCTTGTATACTCCTAGAAAATTATCCTCTGCTAGGTCCATCGTTTTCAAGGTGCTGATCTTACTGAAATGAAGACATGTGCCTATCTCCTGGGAGACTGCATAAAAAACATCCCGTTGTTTTGATGCAAATTGTCTGGGAAGGAAGGAAGGAAGGAAAGAAGGAAGGAAGGAAGGGCACAAGGAGGAGGAAGAAGAAGAGGAAGAGGGAGGAAAATGACATAGAGAAAGAGAGTGTGAAATAGAGAGAGGAAGGAAGGAAGGAAGGAAGGAAGGAAGGAAGGAAGGAAGGAAGGAAGGAAGGAAGGAAGGAAGGAAGGAAGGAAGGAGATAAG
>NW_015393126.1:13318-17856 GCF_001527695.2 Protobothrops mucrosquamatus
TCTTGCTCGGGCAGGGTCGCCTAGGAAACGGGCCAGGGGCGCACCGACCGAGCCTCCCTATGGCCGCGGTTGTGAGCCAGGCAGGGGCAGAGAGCTGCGAGTGCGAGCGCGCCCCCCCAGATGTTGCGCCCGGTGCGGCCGGCCCGGAAAAAGGTGCCGGAACGCGGTTCCGCCGCGTTCCGGCTGAAAAAAAGCCCTGTGTATATATACACATATTGACATGTCAACAAAAGCCAACATTTGTCAGAGACTGCTTTAATGAGATAAATGCTACCACAACCAGCAGAGTGTGTGTGTATGAGACTTGGTGTTGTGAGGGGTCCTTGGTGCTCTCTGAGCTTGGTTGTTTTCTTGCAGACCTTTCATCACCCAAGTGAAATAACATCACCAGATGGTGTTCTACCCATTCATTTCTGCTCCTAGGGTGGACCCCGACAGTAAAGATAACAGAAGCCAGGTGAAACTCCTGGGTTTTGTTTGGAGCGACATTTTAGTTCACTGACACAATTGCAAGGTTTGGGTGTCAAGACAGGCAAGCAAATGCACTTATTGTACTGCTTATACTATATTCTAGAGCAGGGGTAGGCCACCTTGGCTCTTTTAGGACTGGTGGACTTCAACTCCCAGAATTCCTGAGCCAGCAATGCTGAGGGGAAAGGGAGAGGTTTCCATGCTGAGCCATGCTGGCTCAGGAATTCTGGGAGTTGAAGTCCACGAGTCATAAAAGAGCCCAGGTTGCCTACCCCTGGTCTAGAGTAAAAGTATAACAGAGTTTTAATTGTTAAGTTGAATTGATGAATCGGTCGTTGGATTTATCCATCTCAAGTAATAATAATAATAATAAAGTTGGAAGGGACCTTGGAGGTCATCTAGTCCAACCCCCTGCTCAGGCAGGAAACCCTATACCATTTCAGACAAATGGCTGTCCAGTCTCTTCTTAAAAACTTCCAGTGTTGGAGCATTCACAGCTTCTGGAGGCAGGTTGTTCCCACTGTATTAATTGTTCTCACTGTCAGGAAGTTTCTCCTTAGTTCCAGGTTGCTTCTCTCCTTGATTAGTTTCCACCCATTGCTTCTTGTCCTGCCTTCAGGTGCTTTGGAAAATAGCTTGACTCCCTCTTCTTTGTGGCAGCCCCTGAGATATTGGAATACTGCTATCATGTCAATTGGTTCATCTTTATTCGTGTCAGAAGCACAAATAAGTTAGAGACATATAACACAAAACACAGAAGAAGAATGTTGGAAGGGACCTTGGAGATCTTCTAGTCCAACCCTCTGCTCAAGTAGGACATTGTTCAGGACAAATGGCTGTCCAATCTCTTCTTGAAAACCTCCAATGATGGAGCACTCACAACTGATGGATTGTCCCAAAGGTGTTTTGATTAAAAGATATTTTGCTTCTCATCCAAGAAGCTTCTTCAGAATTATTGCCCCCCTCTGTCATCTATCTATCATTTATTTATCCTCCCTCTCTCTCTCTCTCTCTCTCTCTCTCTCTCTCTCTCTCTCTCTCTCTCTCTCTCTCTCTCTCTCTCTCTCTCTCTCTCTCTCTCTCTCTCTCTCTCTCTCTCTCTCTCTCTCTCTCTCTCTCATTTATCAGTCTGTCTGTTTGTCTGTCTGCATCTATCATCTGTCTATCATCTCATGGTGGTGCAACCATGGTAGCGTAGTGGTTAGAATGCAGTATTGCAGACTAACTCTGCCCACTGCCATGAGTTCGATCCTGACCAGCTCAAGGTTGGCTCAACCTTTCATCCTTCCGAGGTCGGAAGAGAGCAAGATGCTGACTCAGTTACCTGCTTAGAGAGGGCTGTAAAGCCCTGTGAAGGGATATATAAGTCTAAATGCGATTTCTAGTGCTATTTCTGCATACCTCCCAGCTGGCTTCTAAGATGCAAAGTCACTGGGGAAAGCCAAATTTGATTAATGACCACCTGATTCCCTTAACAAGTGCAATCATTTGCTTATTTGCTTGGCAAGAAAGATCATAGAATTGGATACAACTCCCTTAACAGCCTTCTTGCGTAGTGACAAAAATCCCGGTGCCAATTGTAGTTGCAAGCAGATGACTACCTTTATACGCAGCCTTGAAGTAATTTCCAGGTAGCAACTTTCGTTGTATACTGCACAAAAAAGAAAGAGAGCTGTGAAAATAGCAATAGAAGAGGGGCATGACAGAGAATGAGGTGGCTGGCTTGGTGGGCTCTGGGGGAGGGGATGCCATGAGCAGTGGGAGAGTCANAGGAAGGAAGGAAGGAAGGAAGGAAGGAAGGAAGGAAATAAGATGTTAGACCAAACGAGGGAGAAGTAAGGAAGGAATGTTAGACCAAGCTAGGGAGAAGGAAGGAAGGAAGGAAGGAAGGGGACAAGAAGGAGGAAGAAGAAGAAGAAGAGGGAGGGAAAATGACATAGAGAAAGAGCGTGAAATAGAGAGAGGAAGGAAGGAAGGAAGGAAATAAGATGTTAGACCAAGCTAGGGAGAAGGAAGGAAAGAAGGAAGGAAGGAAGGAAGGAAGGAAGGAAGGGGGCAAGAAGGAGGAAGAAGAAGAGGAAGAGGGAAAATGACATAGAGAAAGAGAGCGTGAAATAGAGAGAGGATGGAAGGAAGGAAATAAGATGTTAGACCAAATGAGGGAGAAGGAAGGAAGGAATGTTAGACCAAGCTAGGGAGAAGGAAGAAAGGAAAGAGAGAGGAGGAGGAGGAGAAAGGAAGAGAGAATAGAAAGAGAGAAAGAGAAAGAGAAAGAGAAAGAGAAAGAGAAAGAGAAAGAGAAAGAGAGGAAGGAAAGAGAGAGGAGGAGGAAGAGGAGGAGGAGGAGGAGGAGGAGGGAGGAAGAGAGTAGAGAGAAAGAGAGAGAGGAAGGAAGGAAGGGGACAAGGAGGAGGAAGAAGAAGAGGAAGAGGGAGGGAAAATGACATAGAGAAACAGAGCGTGAAATAGAGAGAGGAAGGAAGGAAGGAAAGATAGAGGAGAAGGAGGAGGAGAAAGGAAGAGAGAATAGAAAGAGAAAGAGAAAGAAAGAGAAAGAGAAAGAGAGGAAGGAAGGAAGGAAGGAGAGAGGAGGAGGAGGAGAAGGAGGGAGGAAGAGAGTAGAGAGAAAGAGAGAGAGAGGAAGGAAAGAAGGAAGGAAGGAGGAAGGGAGGGAGGAAGTTTTTAACAGAGGGAAGTACATTTGCTCCAGGGTGAATTCTAGAGCCTTTTCCTCAGAATCTCTGCCATCCTGAACTTCCCTAGTCATAACTCCTGAAGAATTGAGGATTGCCATGCACTGCCTCTTTTGAGATTGGGGTTCCCCCAAGGAACGCACCCCCTTCTATCTCCCCCCCCCCCAGATGAACATCACAACCCTGGCAAGGATCGAGAAATTCCTCAAGTCACTTCGGCTGGCAGGGATTGAAACCCCCCCCCCTTGCCTGCCTCTTTCTTTCCCGTGACTCCTTTGACCTTGGGAACTTCTAGCGGCATCTCCGACAAAACGAACATAATCTAACGGACAGCAGGGAAGAAGGAATGGCTGGGTACATCTGTCGTATTACTGGCCTGTCTGAACATTCAATGAAGCAGCTCCCAGCCAGGAGAGGCCTGCTCAGTTTAGCTGCAGGCCTTGCAGAAAAAGGAGCACATTCATTTATCTTTATTTACTGAGCTTTGCTTTCTGTTTGGAAAAGAAAGAGAGAGAGGGAGAATCAGAGAGAGAGAGAGAGAGAGAGAGAAAGGGAGGGAGAGGGAGAGAGAGGGAGCAGGAGGCAGTGAGGGAGGGGTGGAAAAGAAGAATAGATAGATAGATAGATAGATAGATAGATAGATAGATAGATAGATAGATAGACACAAATTTCTTTTTTGTTGACAAAGAGTTAAAGAGTTAAGTGGGAGACTAGAATAGCTATTTTGAGCTTATTCTGCTCTCATCAGCTAGCCATACCCTCTATGGGATTCGAACCTGGGCAACCATAGAGGGTATGGCTAGCTGATGAGAGCAGAATAAGCTCGAAATAGCTATTCTAGTCTCCCACTGAACTCTTTAACTCTTTGTCAACAAAAAAGAAATTTGGATTTGTAACATATCGCAGTAGCGACTTGATCCTGCTTGACGCCCCTAGTTTAGATGGCTGCAAGGCAAAGGTGATTATAAGTAGAACTGCAGTATAGCAGTCAAAAATACCAAGGTGCATTAATCAGACCGGTCTGTCCGGAAAAACTTTCTGTATGTATGTATGTATGTATGTGTATATACAGGGCTTTTTTTCTCAGAGAAAAGGTGGTGGAACTCACCTCCCTCCCCTGGCCACGCCCCCACCCAAACCTGGCCACGCCCCCACCCAAACCTGGCCACGCCCATGTTTGGCTTTGAGGGCGCCGGCGTGAGAGCCTCTGGATTCTCTGCCGCTTCTTGCTCGGGCAGGGTCGCCTAGGAAACGGGCCAGGGGCGCACCGACCGAGCCTCCCTATGGCCGCGGTTGTGAGCCAGGCAGGGGCAGAGAGCTGCGAGTGCGAGCGCGCCCCCCCAGATGTTGCGCCCGGTGCGGCCGGCCCGGAAA
>NW_015393127.1:0-3527 GCF_001527695.2 Protobothrops mucrosquamatus
TGGGGGAGAATTGAGAGAGAGAGAGACAAACACACACACACACACAAAGAGGAGAGGGGAACTGCTGGGGCCGGCCCGTATTGAAGAATATGGCCGAATTTACCCGGGCTGGCCGTATATCGGCGTATAACACGCACACATCATTTGCCCCCTATTTTCAGGGGGAAAAAGTGCGTGTTATACGCCAATAAATACGGTATATGTGAATGTATGCAGAAATAGCTTTAATTAGATTTTTTTTCCCAAGTTAAACATGCATAGCTTTCAGGTTTAGTATGTATGTATGTATGTATGTATGTATGTATGTATGTATGTATGTATGTATGTATATATATATATATATATATATATAAACAAAAAATACCAAGCTAATTGTTGTAGCATATGTACACTTTGTCTTTATTACAATAACATATTTATTTGCACAAAGTTATCAGATTAAAATTGCTAATAATATCATTGTTTATTAAATTACTGGTGTTACATTATAGAAGATCAATAAATCATCTCATTGGTTTACAAGGTAAACCCTAATGATCAATAAGAATTTATTTGAATTTTAGGCACTTGTGTAGAATATAGCAATCTGATTTTATGTATTATTTATTTATTAAATGTTCCATTCATATAACTTAAAATGTAAGAAACAGAGATTATTCCCTTCTTACTTATATATATATATATACATTCCATGAGAGTAAAGGGAATTTGAATTGATTCTGAAAAACTGCTAGCAATTTCAATAAACTTGGAATGTTTTATTATGCATTGTAAACAGATGTTACTTCATGGATAATCTGTGATGGTGACATAGACCCTGAATGGATCGAATCTCTGAATTCTGTCCTTGATGATAATCGACTGCTTACTATGCCTAGTGGAGAAAGAATTCAGTTTGGTCCAAATGTTAACTTTCTTTTTGAAACTCATGACTTGAGCTGTGCTTCTCCTGCCACAATATCTCGCATGGGAATGATTTTCCTTAGGTAACTCAGAACAGTTTAATACAAAACTTTGTTACGATTACCATACTGTTGAAATTGTATTCTTATTTATTTTTCTTTTTTTCTTTAAAATGTTTATAAGATGCCTCAATCCATACAGATTCTGAACATATATAGCAATTCAAAATATAATACAACCAACAAAATGATTAAAAATAGTAACAATTCACTAAGTATAGCAATAACACTTAAACTTATATACTGCTCCATAGTTCTTTATAACACTTTCTGAACAGTTTACAATGTCAGCATATTGCCCCGAACATCTGGATCCTCATTTTACAGACCTCGGAAAGATGGAAGGCTGCATCAACCTTGAGCTCCTGTCAGGATTGAACTCCAGGATATGGGCAGAGTTTACTGCAATACTGCATTGTAACTGTGCACCACTAGGGCTCAGTATCCAAAACTTTCCAAACAGAGCTATCAGCCAAAAGAACATTTCCAATTCAGCTTACTTGCCAAAAGCAAGGTGTATTGGGGGTTGCCAACATAAGACAGGAGACACCATTAGAAGGCCTATCGGGTCCACATCTACTGAATCTCTCAACAAGGGGTGGGGAATCTCAACAGGTCCTTCCTAGATATTTGAACTAGATCAGTAATAAAACTTTTAACCACAAATTTATATCCACTGAAATAGTATCTATAGAGTTAAACATATTTAACTCAACAAACCATGGAATCTGGACAAATTGTAAAGGCCAATTTATTATATTAGTCTATAGGTATTGTAAATCCAAAAGAAAGCATTGCTTGACGTAGCCTATAGAAGTAGACTTTCAGGAAATCTGTCTAAAAAGCTGGGAAAAAAGATATGGTAGGCAGAGAAGTCCAGATAGAAGTGCTGTGGATATTCTAGTCCAGTGATGGCAAACCTTTTAGAGACCGAGTGCTGAAAAACCGCCCCAGCCCCCGCCCAAAGGGCCACCCACCACCTCCACGACCCCCAAGAGGCCCTGCAACGCCATGGCGGCCACGGCCTCTGCCCGTGCCCCGCAGCATCATCTGCGCGCGATGGGGCGTGAGGGTGGAGTCTTGTCCCTGCTGCCAGGCTGCCATGTCCTTGGCTGCGCTGCTCCGCGTGGGCTGCACCTGGGGGCAACTCCTCCAGGGGGGCTGCTGGTGAGGGGGCCATGGGGGGAGGCAGGGCTGGGGTGATGGTACGTGCGTGTGCCCACAGAGAGGGCTCTGAGTACTGCCTCTGGCGCGCGTGCCATAGGTTTGCCACCACTGTTCTACTCCTTTTTCATTTTGCTTTACTCATTTAGGTATTTTTACCTTTTACTTATATTTTCCATCTATTTCTTGTTTGCTTGCTTGCTGACTGTGTTATCTGGGAATAAGTTTTATAGAATATACTTCCCAGTGGGTGTGCATTTAATTTTGTTGTAATACTTATGAATGAGAGCCATTTACTACAAAATATTTATATCCCAATTGTTCAGAATGTGTTGCTTTAATTGAACTATATTTCATTCTAGTGATGAAGATACTGATCTTAATTCACTGATCAGATCTTGGTTGAGAAACCAACCTGAAGAATGCAGACATAATCTTGAAAATTGGATTGGAGATTATTTTGAGAAAGCTTTAAATTGGGTACTAAGGCAGGTGAGTTGTACTTTTTCTACTATTTATCTTAACATCTTCTAGTTGACTGTTTTTTCTAATTGAACTAGATTTCTTCCTCATTCATTTTTTGTTTTGTTTGTATCTTTGCAATAGTTTATCTGTACCTGCAAAATGCCAGCTTATTAATGACGCTTTATGATCAGCAGGTGGCAGCAGGTAGCCACGATGTCTATGTTCAGAAACTAAGCAGGATTGGATCTTGCTGAGGGAATAAATTATAGTCATACCTCTGCACTCTAATGCTTCAAAACTTGTTGAATTCAATATTTGATGTGTTTTGAAGCAGAAATCTTTTCCTGGCCCTTGTCTTTCTCCCAGTAGTTGATGCGCAGGGAAGAACTTGCTGACATTGGCTACCTCGTGACTCGCTATTTCTTCTGGTCGAAATAGCAAGTCATGTGGTAAGTCACATGTTTTTTTCAGTACTTGTTGGTTTTAATAATTGTCATGTATTCCAGAACGAATTACCAATGGGTACCAAGATACAAGTGTATAGCTGTTATGCATACATCAAAAGAAATATTTAAAAATAGCAGAAATAGTATATATGTTACTTCTTAAGATCACTGTTATAATAATTATTGATATGATAATGATAATAATTGTGATAATGATAATGATAATCATTGAGAATGATAATAAATAGTAAAAATAAGAGTTCGTATTTTATTTCTGCTAAAAGGTCTTTATTAAAATCCTCCTGTTGGAATACTTATTGGATTATCTATTTTACAGAATGACTATGTGATAGAAACAAGTTTGGTTGGAACTGTGATGAATGGGTTGTCCCATCTTCATGGATGTATTGAACGTGGACAATTTATAATTAGCCTGATAAGAGGACTTGGGGGAAATCTCAATATGAAATCACGACAAGAATTTACTAAG
>NW_015393127.1:4218-7792 GCF_001527695.2 Protobothrops mucrosquamatus
TTCCCTCTCTTCAACCTACTTCCCTCCTTCCTTCTACCTCCTTCCCTCCTCTCCACCTTCTCAACCACTCTACTCTACACATCCCCCCTCCTTCCCTCCTCCTCTTCCAAATGTGGTCCTGTAGGTCAATCGAGCCTCCATTCTTGTACTAAAAAACCTCCTATTCTAAAATGCTCAACAGCCTCACAGGACCACATTCTCTCTCTCCAACCTACTTCCCTCCTCCTTCTTTCTACCTCCTTCCCTCTTCCCTATCAACCACTCTACTCTACACATCCCCCCTCCTTCCCTCCTCCTCTTCCAAATGTGTTCCTGGAGGTCAACCAAGCCTTCATTCTTATCTCACTACCTTTATCTTTTTAAATCCAGTATCAGCAAGACAATTTGGAAAAAAGGTTTTTGTAAGCTGAAAACAGTCTTTTTGTGCACTTCTCACGCTTAAATAAAAAAGAGTTTTTCTTTCTTTAAGCAGTGCATTTTATTTATTTTAATTAAAGGTAGAAATATAGGACATTACAAAAACTTTGGTCAGATGAGGCCTCTAGCAGTGGAGAAGCCAGTTTGCCAGATAGGAATACTAAAGTGTGGTAAAGAATAGAGAACCAGGTGGTTGAATGTAATAAATGAATTATACTTATGTTGAATCAAAATGAATAGACCAATAGTCAATTTTTTTTTCTTCCCAGCATTTAACTTATAGTATATACTCTGGATTTTATGTTTTATCTTTGCTTATTTGAAAAATAATTCACACAATAGGGACACGTTTTTGAAAAACATTTTAACTTTAGTCTTTTAAAAATATGTGTTTAGGTTTTTTCTTGGGCCCGAGAATCCCCTCCAAACCCCAACAAACCAATGGATACCTATTTTGATCCTGATATACAACAGCTAGTATCCTACCAACTGAAAAAGCCTGAAAACCTTACAGCGGATGATTTCAGCAATACTCAGACACTTCCAGTAATTCAAACGCCTGATATGCAAAGAGGTTTAGATTACTTTAAGCCTTGGTTAGGTTTTGATAGCAAGCAACCATTTCTTCTTGTTGGACCTGAAGGATGTGGTAAAGGGTAAGAATTTGTGCTTTCACATTAATTACTGTTGTGGTACTGTTAAAAATTATATTGGTGGAAGTGTTCTTTGAAATTAAAGTTTCTGCCACAAGTCTATTCTATAGCTTAAAATTACAAGACTGTAATCATGATATCCTATCTTTCCTCTGGATGCATGACTCTACATTCTATTTTACTTTATAAAAACAACTTTGCGTATCAAAGTAATAAACTTTGCCTAATTAATGTTGTAGAGTAGGTTGGAGAGTGAGATTATGCCTGGCTCACAAAGTCATACAATAAATACTGTAACTGACTTGGGTTTGAAACCAATAATATATAGGACTGCAAAGAAAAAATGGTGGTATTTAGTCTAGCAGTGAACTAATTGGACAATAGAAAAAATCCCAAAAGGAGTTAAGTGAAAGGGCAATTAATTCAAGGCAATAAAGCAAAACGTAATATTAAGCAACTACATTTTAGAACAACAATTGGCTCTTCATTTTGGGAACTATATAGAGTGAAACATCCCTCAGATAATTAAATATATATATAAAGGAATAGTGCACATTTTTAAAACAATTTTATTCTCTTTCTTTTGGGGGGAAGTACATGTTCCATTTTTTGGGGGGGAGAAGTACATATTTATGAATACAAGATTTTATATTAGTTGTATAGAGATCACAAGTCTGAGGCATCCTTTATCTAATTTTGTAAATATTTTAAATTTTGATTTGATTTGATTTTTTTCATTTTTATAGAATGCTACTCCGTTATGCCTTTTCCCAGCTTCGGTCTACTCAGATTGCTACAGTTCATTGCAGTGCACAGACTACATCTCGGCATCTTTTGCAGAAATTAAGTCAGACATGTTTAGTAATTAGCACTAATACTGGACGAGTATACAGGCCAAAAGATTGTGAAAGACTGGTTTTATATCTAAAAGATATAAATTTGCCTAAGCCTGATAAATGGGGAACAAGCACATTGGTGGCTTTCCTACAGCAGGTGAGTTGAAAAAGGTTGTTCATTTTTTAATAGTTGTGTAGAATAAAACTGAATTTTGTATCTGTTAACATTTGTATAAATGCTTTCCCCCCAAAATTACAACATTTCATCTCTGTGTCTTACGTTGTTGATAAACAGTTTGTTGTTCGTTGAAGATAACTTTTTAAAAATAAGTTTATTTAATTGTCCCCTCATATATTTTCCGTATTTCTGATATTAAATGTTAGGTTTATAATATGACAAGAGGTATACAGGTTGTCTTTGATTTACAACCACAATTGGGACCAGAACTTCCTTTACTTAGGGATGCAGTCATTATGTGAGCAGTGCCTGGTTTTATGACTTTTTTGCTGTAGTCATTAAGTGAATGATCACAATTCTTAACTGAACCATGTGTTTGTTAAGCAAACCTGGCTTCTCCCATTGACTTTGCTTGCTGAAAGCCCCCTGCAACCATTGTCAATACATACTGGTTGCCAAGTGTCTGATTTTTGATCACATGACCACAGGGACACCGCAACAGTTGTAAGTGTTGTAAGCCACTTGTTTCAGTGCCATCATAACTTTGAATGGTCATTAAATGAATGGTCGTAAAAGATGGATTACCTGTAAAGTTTATTTTATTTTAAATGATTGATCTGAGTTTTTTTCTTTTTTAATTCAGAGAAGTTACTTTTATAAATTGTCTCTTCCTGAGTAGCATTTCTCTCTAACTCACTACTTGCTTAACAAATGCAAACCCAATTTAACAATCTTCCTGCTTAACCTTAATAAATTTTTTAAAATGTATATTTATTAAGACTTTTAATAATCAAATTGAATAAGAGAGAAAAAAGCAAACCCCCCAAAATTGCAAGAAATTTAAAAAGTTAAGAAATAGATAAATGACCTCTGATCTTCTTTTCAACAGATGACAGTCGTATTGTACTTCCTCCTCCTTAAATATTTTGCAGATCTCTTCACCTTTATTTAATCTATATCTTCAAATCCAGAAATCATCAATTCATTTTTTTCTTCTTTCAGCAAAAAATCCATATAATATTTCCAGATTTTTTAAAAAAACAACAACATTCTGATAGTAATAAGTTGATTTATTATTAACCTCTGGAGTAGCTTGCGACTTGCTGCGCTGCTGCTGGTTATTAACAGGCTCTCTGCTTTGACCCTAATATGTTAATTGCTTATCGCTTTCATCTCTGGCATGGCTTCCATCTTGCCACTGCTATTTGGCAAGACAAACAGCCTGCACTCCTCAAGAAGCCCTCCCTGGACCCAGATGTATTGGCCAATTATCGCCCGGTCTCCAACCTTGGCTTTGTGGCGAAGGTTGTTGAGAGTGTGGTTGCGCAGCAGTTCCCTCGACACCTGGAGGAAACAGTCTATCTGGACCCGCTCCAGTCGGGCTTCAGGCCGGGATACAGCACGGAAACGGCATTGGTCACGTTGGTAAATGATCTCTGGAGGGCCCGGGACAGGGGTTATTCCTCTGTCCTTGTTCTTTTGGACCTCTT
>NW_015393127.1:8493-15549 GCF_001527695.2 Protobothrops mucrosquamatus
CCAGACAGTGCCGGCTGGCGACCCCCAGGGGGAGGGCCTTCTCGGTGGGAGCCCCCACCCTCTGGAACGAACTACCCCCAGAGATCCGGGTGATCCCGGATCTCCCCTCCTTCCGCCGCGCCCTAAAGACATGGCTTTTTCAACAAGCGGGTCTGGCCTAGGGAATTTTAGCGGGGTTTTTTAAGGGTAATTTTTAAGGGTAATTTTAATGATTGGCCTTCTTAAATATTTTCTTTTAATTCGGTTTTTAATATAGATATTATTGTATTATTGTATTGTGGTTTTTATGAGGCTGTTAGCCGCCCTGAGTCCTATGAGGAGAAGGGCGGGGTACAAATTAAATTATTATTATTATTATTATTATTCCTTTCAGCGGGATTACCCCATTGTCTACTTTTGTATTCCTTTCCTCTTTGTCCTTTACTGGAATTAAATCAAGGTGAATAGTAAACTTTTTTTTTATTAATCTCCTGAGTTGGAGTGCAGATGCCCAGGAATGGGGAGTGAATTAGAGATTATAGGAGCTGCCCCAAATGGTGTCTCTGTTTCTACATCACATCCATTCACTAACTACCTTGCTGCAATCCAATGTAGGGACGAATCTTTGACGCTTAGATTGGGAACATTTAATAAATCGTTATTCATTATACGCATCCTGGCATTTTCCTTAATGTTCTTTTTTTTTTTTAATCTGATCCATAATGGTCATAGCTAGTAAGAATGTATTATTCTATTGCTCTTTGCGTAATCCAAATAGTGCATCTTAGAGATATTAAACAATTCATATTTGTTGTTTTTATTTTCAAGGTACTTACATATCAAGGATTTTATGATGACAATCTTGAGTGGGTTGGGTTGGAAAACATCCAAATTGTGGCATCCATGTCTGCTGGAGGAACAGTGGGAAGACATAAGCTTACTTCTAGGTTTACTTCTATAGTCCGTCTTTGTGCAATTGAGTAAGCATCTATGTATACCTATCCTATCCTATCCTATCCTATCCTATCCTATCCTATCCTTCCTTCCTTCCTTCCTTCCTTCCTTCCTTCCTTCCTTCCTTCCTTCCTTCCTTCCTTCCTTCCTTCCTTCCTTCCTTCCTTCCTTCCTTCCTTCCTTCCTTCCTTCCTTCCCTCTTCAATCTCGAGATTAACTTCAATACTTAATCTAAATGTACTTCATTTCTCTCTGGAGGTACAGCATCTATTTCTGAGTATATCTTAATACATGAAATATAATTGAAAAAGTTCAAGGAGTTTGGAAAAATGTTATCTGTCAAGTTTTAGGTTTTAAGGAGGAAAGTGCCTAGAGAAACCAGCCTTGTCTTATTAATTTATATATGCAGTTATTTATAGATTGTGTATTTTCAGAAAAGACTCAAGGAAGCTTGAAATCAGAGAATAGAACCAGTAGAACCAGTAGCTCATATAAGCTAAGCTAATTAACTAAAGACAATTATTGTATCACGAGTGCCCATCGTCTCTTGTTGGGTGAGGTCCTATGTAATTCTTTCCCTCAAAGTTCATATGGGACAGGCCAAATCTGGCCAGGTATTCAGGCACCAGCTTTTGTTACAGAATACTTTCTAGATATCATTGTTTCTCAGCCAGATAACAACTGTTCTGCTCTTAACTTAGATTTTAATAAATGTGACATTGTAACTGAATTTTAAACTTTCATTTTTTTAGTTATCCAGAAAGAGATCAGCTACAGACAATTTACAGTGCATACTTGGAACCAGTTCTTCACAAGAATCTAAAAAATCATCCTGCTTGGGGATCCTTAGCAAAAATATACCAGTTAGCAGGATCCATGGTTCAAGTATATGAGCAGGTATAACCTAAAATGAGCTATTCTGTAATATAGATGTTCTTTGTTGGGGCTTTGTTGTGTTTCCTGATGATTGCCTGTTCCTCTTATTACAAGTAATAAGGAGGAGATGGGCAAGTCAGATTTTGTATCAGCTATTTTAAACATATAGAAATTAAAATATCTGATTTGTTTATATCAAAGGATACACAATACATTATGAGGTAACTTGTGGTACCTTTGTAGGAGTGATTCAGTGTAATATATTAGTAATAGATTCAAGACATAAAGAAAGTATTCCTTAACTAAACACATATTTGATTGATGAAATGTGTTTTGCCAGAGATCTGGTGTGATTTTAAGAGATGATTGCAGATTAACAGAAAACAAGACTGCCGATGATCACAACAATAAGATTCTTAATCCTAATCTTCGTAGGACAATTTTTCCCCCCTTATGCCTGATTTAGGTGATGTTTGATAAATTACTCCTTCCTTTCTTCAGGATGTCATCCCTTCAGCAGTAAAACATATATTATTTAACAATTTGCCTCACCATTATCTGATGTGTTTTGTAGAATAAATGATAGTTTGCAGATTGTATCAAAGTTTGGTTTTACCTATCCTGAATTACATAAGAATGTTTCTTATGCAAACACAGTGGTGGAGGAAGGAAATGAAGGGTGAGGCATACCAAACTTGTCGTACCTGGTCCATGAAGCTACTCTAAATTTTCTTCCGTCTGAAACTTGGACCAATCACATGGAATCACTTGGTTCTGCCAAACTGTAGTCACCCAGAATGCTTTTGTAGGATTTCTAAAACACAGTGTGTTTGTTTTAGGATGAAAATACTGTACATTAGATTGATTTATATCAAGACTTATAAAATAAATTGTGTAACTAGTGTATCTGAACTGTGTGCAAGAAAGAATGAACTCATCAGTCCATTTAATTGACATGACTGCACCATATGCTTTCCTTTTATATGCTTTCTATATGATATAACATTTACTTAATAACTTATTTCTCAGGTATGAGAGATTTTATGAGAATATAAAATGATGGTACCTTTTCTAGATTGTACAGTATTTGGGGGCCAAATATCTTTGCCACTGTATCATTTCCTGGGATAGCTTTACATAGATAAAATAATATATTCAAATCTCTATGCTATAACTTGTGTAACATTGCTCTATTGCTTTTTCAGAGAGCTTCCAATCCAAGTCTCTAATAATGAATGTAAAATTCTGAAGACTTTAGACTGTGATTGTTTTACATGGAAATTTGTCCATAAAATGTTTTGAACAAATGTAGAATAATATTACAATGTGTTGCAAAAAATAAGGGCAGGGTGAAAACAGTAGAATTGACACCATCTGTATTTCCAGGTTCGAGCCAAATTCACAGTTGATGACTACAGCCACTACCTTTTTACACCCTGTATTCTTACTCAATGGGTTTTAGGTTTATTCAGATATAATTTAACAGGAGGTGAGTAATCCAAGCTTAATTCGTATGTCCGAACGCCTAATTATGATTTTTGCCAATTTTTATTTCTGACTAGCATTCTCAGGTTATCTGTGGATATTATAGAGATACTTATAAAGGAAGCTGGAGATAAGGTTAAGAAGTGAGAAAATGTTTCAGTATGTTTTTCATTAATCCAGTTGATGAAATCATCCTTCATTATAAAATTCATTTTATTGTTTTTACCTAGTTTTTAATCTTTCTTCCTGTCCATTGTTTCCTGTAATAATTAGCATTCCATGGCCATTAGATCACATAGCAGTTTTTATATTTTTTTATATTTTTAATGGGGCAGGAGAGGGGGGAAGTGCTCACACATGTTTATTGATGCCATCATACCAGTGTTGTGTGACTTAATGTATTTCTTAAACCCCAGGACTCAAAGATATAATTGCAGCATTTTCTTGACATTAAAGCATATGTATCTTCATGTTGGTGTCACTGCAGTTTGCTGCAGAACTGCTGGTTTCTAATAGTGGGGGTTCACCTGCAAATAATTTGTTCTTGTCCAAACTAAGGTTGTACCCCAGTTCTGAGAGGCATTGTGGGATCATGGTAAAGGTATTGGATTAGGTTCAGGGAGACCAAATTCTAATATCTTCTCAGGAAGTATGGATGCTCCCTGGGTGACTATGGACCACACTCCCTTCTCTTAGCCCAACTTACCTCACAAGGTTGCTTTTGTCTGAAAAATAAGAGCATTATGTATGCCGTTTTAAGCTCCTGAAGATAAAACAGGGTATAAATCTAATAAATACCTCCCTATTGCACTATTTGAGGACTGGTGCTGTCTTTGCTAATATAGGAAGCAGGAATAGTCATGTTTGATTTCAGGAAACAGGTAGAAATATTAATCACAAATAACATTTTAATTTATTCCATAATAACTATGTTTGCGGTTATAAATAATGAGCTTTCTCTAGGGTATTAAAGATTAGCACTTTTGATTAACGATAACTTGTAATATTTTTTTTTAATTCCTCCTCACTCCCTAAAGATAGTGGCATTCGGGGCTCTAAACGGTTTGTCAGGATTGATTGGGGATGAGCAGACATACATAGATTTAACTGCTATAATCTTATGACCAACAAATGTACCTTGAGTCCATTCTGAATACAGTAGTTCTTCATGTTAAATTGTTTTGCATTCCTGCTTGCTGAAAGACTAAGTGGCAAGTTTTCTTAAATAATTAACCAACACTGGCCTAAATAAAAATATATTTGTCTTGGATTTTGTATGAATTATTCATTAAAAAAAGTAAACAGAATTGTATATTCTTAAAAATAAAATGACTCTGATATTTCATTCTCGGATTTTTTTTTCTGCTGCCTTTTGATGGTTATCTTCTGGTACGTGACATCTTTTTTTGTTTATATTTTTAAATTGAAGTGCAGAATTTCAGAATTTGAATACTATAATTTATAATGGCATGTTGTGAATGTGTACTTCACAGGCGGATTCACACACTCGGTAGATACTGTCTTGGAAATTGTTGCATATGAAGCAAAACGGCTTTTCCGTGACAAAATTGTTGGTGCTAAAGAAGTTCATGCATTTGATAATATTTTAATGAAAGTCTTTCAAGGAGATTGGGGATCTGATATTTTGGACAACATGGCAGGTAAAATAAAATATTGTAGACTGTTTTCCTCTTTTGCAATCAGGATTATTTCAGAATGTGAAGAATAATTCCATTGTATTTACACAGATACCTTTTATGTGACATGGGGAGCACACCATGAATTAGGCACCATCATGGCTCCAGGACAGACCCTGCCACCACATGGGAGGCCACTTGGCAAACTTAACTCAACAGACTTAAAAGATATTATCAGGAAGGTATGTTAAAACACACTCAACAAGCACATATAAGCACACATACACATTTTCAAAGATTTTTTATTTCAGATTTAGGGCACATACTCAAAAGAGTTTTTATCATTGGGAATTCAGTGGTTTTCACATTTGTCTATATATTTCAAAAGTGTCTTCATAACAACAGTAATAGCAATAATCTTTCAAAGGGTAACTTTCCAGAATGACAAGTCATGTTCTGCATGTTAAGATTATATTGCTCTGAGGAGATTGAATGTTCATGGAATATATAGAATATACTGTATACATACATGAGACCATGGTGACTCACACAGTTAGGACATTGGCTTGACAAGCAACAAGCTTGTGTTTGAGACCCAAATGTTGCTGTGGGATGGGATGAACTCCCATCCTTCGCTCCAGCTCCTTCAAGGGACATTAAAGGACCCCCTAATTGAGTGTCCCCCTAGGCAACAGTGATGTCACTGGCAGATCCTTTCAATCTAGAAATGCCTTCGTGCCTCTGACACCAGTGCGATATGATGCGATGCATATAGGACTTCTAATTCTGCTGGTCCTTTCCATTACTGTTACACTGTTACTGTTCTATTACACTTTCAGATGCATGTGTTAAGCAAAGAACAAGGTAATCATTTTCAGAGATTTGTCTTTAGGACAACTGTCAACTAACCCAATTAAAAACAGCTAAAACAGCAGCATAGAACAGGCAGTGAACTTAGGGACTGGACCAAAAGGAACAAATTCTTAGCAGACCTGTCAGGCCAATTTTAGTGAAGGAGATTGTGAGCTTTATAATAATAATAATAATAATAATAAAGTTGGAAGGGACCTTAGAGGTCATCTAGTCTAATCTCCTGCTCAGGCAGGAAACCCTATACAGTACCATTTCAGACAAATGGCTGTCCAGTCTCTTCTTAAAAACTTCCAGTGTTGGAGCTTTCACAGCTTTTGGAGGCAGATTGTTCCACAGATTAATTGTTCTAACTGTCAGAAAATTTCTCCTTAGTTCTAGATTGCTTCTCTCTTTGGTTAGTTTCCATCCGTTCTTCTTGTCCTGCCTTCAGGCGCTTTGGAGAATAGCTTGACTCCCTCTTCTTTGTGGCAGTCCCTGAGATATTGGAACATTGCTATCATGTCACCCTTTGGCCTTCTCTTAATTAAACTAGACATACCCAATTCCAGCAACCGTTCCTTACATGTTTTAGCCTCCAGTCCTCTAATCATCTTTGTTGCTCTTCTCTGTACTCTTTCTAGAGTCTCAACATCTTTTTTACATCGCGGTGACCAAAACTGGATGCAGTATTCCAAGTGTGGCCTTACCAAGGCATTGTAAAGTGGTATTAACACTTCACGTGATCTTGATTGTATCCCTCTGTTAATGCAACCTAGCACTGTGTTGGCTTTTTTGGCAGCTGCAGCACACTGCTGGCTCATATTTAAGTGATTGTACACTAGGACTCCAAGATCCCTCTCACAGTTGCTACTATTGAGCAAGGTACCACCTATACTATACCCGTGCATTTGGTTTTTCTTGCCTAAATGTAGAACCTTACTTTTTTCACCATTGAATTTCATTTTGTTAGATAGCGCCCAATGTTCAAGTCTGTCAAGATCCTTCTGTATCTTAAGACTATCTTCTTGGCTATTCCTGCTAGCTTGGTTTGTCTGCAAATTTGATGAGTTCCCCATCTATCCCCTCATCCAGATCATTGATGAAGATGTTGAAGAGCACTGGGCCCAGATCAGAGCCCCAGGGCACCCCATTACACACATGCCTCCATGTAGATGCAGTTCCATTAAGATTATATCAACATAAACACCTTCTCCATGCACTGTGAATTGTTCAGATGGGGATCTTTTCCTATTTTCCCAGAAAAAAGTGCTAT
>NW_015393128.1:0-30739 GCF_001527695.2 Protobothrops mucrosquamatus
TAACTAATGGGCATGCTAATAAGGTATAATAAAAAAGAAGAAGACTTGAGTGGTAAGAATTTAAATCATTGCTCAGCCATGAAAGATACTCAAGAGGTTCCAAACTGAACTGAATTTGAGTGCTTGAGTGTGGTTGCCACTGGCCCATATTAAATTCTTAAAGTCAGTGCTATACATTTCTTCATGTAGCAAGTAAACAGTTACTGGTTTTCATTGTTTGTGTCTGTATTATATCGCGATGCTTATATATTTCAATATTATTGTTGTATGCTGCTGAGAGTTCCTTGATTATGATGGTTCAGAAATCCAGTATTTTCAAATATTTGTCAAGGAGGGGACTGTGATGGAGTTAAGTGGGACAAAAGTATGATAAAAGTGCATTATAGAGCATGGAGGATTATTAGTGTAGAACTAATGTTTAAAATGCTACTTCTTTCTCTTTACAGAATTCATCATGTATCATTTTTGCTGCGAGACATGCAAGTGCTTCTACAGTAAGTTGTTTTTTGTTTTTTTCATTTCTTGTAAGATGTACAAAATCTGTTGGTTGACAATTTGAGTCTTGATTATACCGAAGACCAGTCTAGGTTGGTGACTGCATTATTGGTGCGCTTGGTGTCGGTATATATTCTTTTCAAATTCAGTAGCTCCTTCCCATTGTCAATACATTTCAGAAGATAGAGGAGTAATTTGCAGTTGTTTGACCATTTATGCTTATGATGAGAATTCATAGTAGAACCATAAATACAGTGTTGTAGTTACTGGAGAAGGAAGAAGTGATAGTTTTTCATGTTGATTTTTAAGTTCGGAAGATTTCAGAAGCACTCCCATAGCTAGGCAAAAATGCTGTTTTGTTTAAAGTTTTGTATTTCCATTGAAATGCTATACCAGGGGTAGGCAACCTTGGCTCTTTTATGACTCGTGGACTCCAACTCCCAGAATTCCTGAGTCAGCATGGCTGACTCAGGAATTCTGGGAGTTGAAGTCTACGAGTCATAAAAGAGCCAAGGTTGCTTACCACTGTGCTATACCAATGGTTTTAACATATGATACCATTGATAGTCCATGCCTTTTTAATTTGTATGCAAGAAAACTAATGGAAAAAAAAGGTTCAGATTACTTATAACTGTGTGAAGAGAAAATAGTCTCCAATCTTATCTCATTCTTTTGTGCTCAGGTAAAATAAGATGATGAGCAAAAATGGTACAAAATTGCTAAATCTTTAAAAAATTAAATCAAGATTTTTGAAGTCATTTTCATCAGCAAGTTATGAAACCACTAGATTAAAGCATAGGCAATTCGCTAACACAACAAAATGGTAAATGTGAAAAATTTGAAAATGTGACCTGAAGGGGAAAAAAGTATAGAAATAACAAAAAGGGGTTGTGGAATCTACCGAGTGAACCAGATGTCATGGTATTAGGACAAAACTTTTCTTAGTGTAGATTGCGCCCAGGATTACTGTAAAATAGTTATTAAACAATTATGAACAATATTTTATTTCATATATCTACTTTTTTTTCTCTCATGTACCACTTTTCTAGGTTGGTTTTCTACCATTGACAATAGTTGATTTGTTGCGTATAACATTAGACATTATTTGATTTTCAGAATCTGAAAGATGTTCTTGCGAATATGATACCCAAAGAACAAGCAAGACTTAAAAGCTTCAGACAACAACATGGCAGTACTGTCATTGGACAAATCACTGTCGATATGGTAAGTTGAGAGGGGAGAATACATCAGTGTGCAGTTAGTCTGGCTTCTGTACCCTGCAGGAAATGAAATTGTTATCTTCAGACAAAATTAATTGTAAAGGAGCATCTTTGCTGTTGTTCTCTTTAGAGATGTTCTCATCTGGTGAAATGCCTTTAGGGAGACGATGGTACATTGCTGGAATGCTCTGCATTCCGGACATTAGTATGAGGTTTAGATAAAAAAATAATAATCAGAAAATGTTTGAGTATATGAAAAAAAAAAGGAATAAGATTCAAGTCCAACTGTAGATTACATAAGATTCAGCTTGAATGTCTCAAGTGAAAAGGTGGCAAAAATCAGGACTAGAATTAACCTCTCTGGGATCTTGGAGAACTGCTTAGTATTTGTTTCTCAATGATCTGCATTATGTAGAAACTATTTTCTTCATATTTGAATGATTTCACCTCTTGTGCTTAGTCTCCTAAAAATGAAAGAGGTTCTTGACTTGGAACCTACTGCTGGTGGTGAATTGATCTTAATTAAGGATGTGTCCACCTCTTTTTTCAGAGCGAATAACAATAGATTTGATTCTGAACAGAAAATTATACCAAACAGTTCAGAATCTGCAACCTGCATGCATCTGACAAAATAAAGCCTTTGCATAATATCTCTTCCTTAATTTATTCTGAAACGTGTACTACTTTGTGTAATACTGCTTCTGCTTATCAGAGAGGTAACTAGCACTACCCAACCTTCAACCCCTGGAAATCTTAGTCACTTCTCTATCTTTTAAAGTTTCTATTCACATGGTACCGATAACTTTCCACCATATATCTACAGTTCTAAATGTCTGCATGCTCACAGCTATGTCATACTAATAATAAATTAGAAGCTGAGTACCATCTTACATCACAATACTGGTTTTGGTCACTGTTTCAGCTTTGGTCTAATTTCCTGCCTTAGTTTAAGATTCAGCCAGTAACAGCTGATATTTCTTCACTTATTTAGAAGTGAAGAAGTATCAGCTATTACTGGTTGAATCTTAGGCACATGGGCTAGGGAAGCAACATTTGATTTGATATTTACATGAGTTCCGATTTCCTGTAAGAAATTACATTTTCTTCTTGTTGGATACACTCTTGTCCATTCATTTTGGTTGCATATCCTAGGCTTGTTTATCCAGTAGGCCTGGGCCTTCAAATTACATTGCAATCCTTAGGAAATGTACAGACTGTTCTATGCACAAAGAAGCTAGTTTAATTATCTACCGTATGACTGGACCAAAGCACATGTATTTGTTCCAGGAAGAGGCAGCTCAGGGGATCAGGAGAAAACGTAGGACATCGGTATTAACAAGTAAATAGGGAAACGAAGGCACTGAGAATATTAGCGAGCAGGCCAGCACACAGACCAGGTGTAGGAGGAACATAAGAAATGAGGTCCAGAAATCTTGCCCTGCTCATCTGCTAAGAAACCTCCAGGTTTTGTTTTGCTCAAAGTCTGGAACAACCAAATTGGAGCCCATTGGGAACTGTTTGCGGAACTTTTGAAACTCATTGCTTTCAAGAGGGGACATGTCTTTGATGTGATACTCTTTGCTAGCAGGCACCTACTGTACTTGGTATACTTTTTCCTCATTTTGTCTCTTTACAAGAATCACTTAAAGTTGAGACGGGGCAACAGCCTTCAGTATAAATTTTATTTCTGAGTGTTTCTGCATTCATGGGAGCAGCAAGATAAAACTGATGAGTGCCTCCTATAAAAAGGAAAAGAAAAGATAATTTGGTACGTAGGATTATACTGGTAGATAGGAGGAATGATCAGGAGACAGGAAGCCATGATAAAAAAAACACAGGGTAATGTTTTATAGTTTTGCATTTTGTCTTTCTTCCATGCATTTTTGTTTCTTGGAAATTGCTTATATATGACTGATTATTGATTTTCTTGTGTAGGTCTTTTGAGCATTTTTTTTTTGTTTTTTTTTTTTGTTTTTTTTTTAAAAAGGTGCTTTGTATGTTTTATGGAGAGAAGGGTGAGATTTAATATTTGGAGGTCAGGTTAATCAGAATAGAGCTGAAAGGGACCTTAGAGGTCTTCTAGTCCAACCCCTGCTGAAGCAGGAGACCCTATACCATTTCAGACCAGTGGCTGTCCAGTCTCTTCTTAAAAACTTCCAGTGATGAAGCACTTACAACTTCTGACGGCAAGCTGTTCCACTGGTTAATTGTTCTCATTGTTAGGAAGTTTCTCCTTAATTCCAGGTTGCTTCTCTCCTTGACTAATTTCCATCCATTGTTTCTTGTCTTGCCCTCTTATCTCCTAGTTCTGTCTTGACCAGCTTGTTTTTCTCTGATTCAGTAAATGAATCAGTAAATTAAGTCTTGAAGTAAAAAAAACAAAAACAAAAAAACATGTTTAAGAAAACGGCTCGGAGTCTTCTCCTCTACAATTGTCTAACTTTTAGAATTTTTTCTAAATTAGCATGCTTATCTTCCTCTGCAGCTATTTTTTGAGAGCCTCCGTGGCATGCTTTTAAACTTCCAAAAACTTAAATCCCAGGCCAAGGAGGAATAATAAGATATTGTAGCATTCTGCATCTTCTCCCAAAGATGCCATGGGAAGGAGAGGTATAGAAAAGTGAAAATGTGGGGAACGAGCTAGAGAGGGTTCTAAAGGAAATATATTACAGTATCTGAATTCTTTTTGGTCAGGATTCAGGCACAGACAGAGGACAGAAATTGTATTGGTCATTCTGCTACATGCTCTTTGCTGTGACTGATGAGTGGAGTGCCTCTCACCTAATCCCATTAGATCTTTTGACAACATTCAGTACCACCATCAAACACATCTTGTTTGGACCATATATAAGAGTTGTGGACACCATTTTGATGATTCTCCTCCTCTCTGAATAGACAATTCTAGTCAGTGGTGGTAGGAGAGAAATGCTCAAGCCCTTGGGTCCTCCAGTGTGATGTCCCACAAGGCTCAGTTCTTTACTCTGTGCTCTTCAACATCTACATAAAATTGTTGGAAAAGGACATCTGGAAGTTGGTGCTGTGATGCCATTAGTATGCTAAAAATATCCAGCCATACATCACCATCTGAGATTGTGCCAGAGATGTCATAGAAGTTCTGACTCGGTGACTGGAGTCTGTGAGGAACTGAATGGAAGCTTAGATTATGCCCCTCCAAGATGGAGTTGCTGTTTGCCAATAAACATTAGAGCACAGTACCAAGATTGAGCTCAGGATTGCTCTGGTGGGGATCATGCTTGTGAAGGAGGTGGTCTGACTTGGGAAGCCAACTTGATTACTGCTTTCTGATTAAGCAGCAGGTGGAAGCAGTGGCTAGGGGAGCTTTCACCCAATTTATGCATCATTTAACAATCCTACTTAGATCAGGATGCCCTGGTGAGGGTAACTCACACTTTGATTGCTACTCAGTTGGAATACTCTTAATACACTCTAATTAATACACTCTATGAGGGGCTGCCTTTGGAAATGACCCAGAAGTGCAGCTGTTACAAACCACAGTGCAAGAATGCTGATGGGAGAATCTCAAAAATCTAGAGTAACACCTCAATGAAATTGACACACTGGTTATGGGTAGGCTCCCAGGCTCAATTAACAATGCAGGTTATCCCTTTAAAACCTAAATGGCACGTTGTAGAATAGGATTTGTCCATGTGGAACAGTCATGTAAAGAAGATCTGCTAAAAGTCCCTACAAGATGCATTAGACATGAACAAGATACGAGGCCATCTCGATAGTAGCCCTCATTTTGTGTATTGCAAGCTTTTATATTCCCTCCCTCCATAAATTCACGTAGCCCCTACGTTCTTTGCTGTTCCAAAGCAAATGGTAAGTCTTCTTTAGCTTAAGCTGAATGGGGGATGCCAAGATAGCTTCAAGTTTTCCTAATGTTTGTTTTTTTAATTTGAATCTATTTTGCCCATTACTCAGAGTCCTTGGTGATTAGGGAAGTTCAGAAATACTGACAGATAAAAGAAATAAATTTTGACATTACTGCCTCAAGGTCTAGTTTTTCTTGTCCAGCTTTCCACAAGCCAGTCTATGCTAATGAGGAGAATTATATCTCCTATTATTCACTCCAAGCACATCCAATTGGCCATGACAGTTTGGCTTAAAGAAAGTGGTAGTTTAAAATATCCAGAGAGTACCATCTTCAGAAAGTTATTGATACAAATCTTTGGGACGAGTTTAGGAAACTTCATTTCTGGCATTGCTCCATAATTGATGTAAAAGTTTAACTTGTCAGGAAAAGCCTAGTCATGATTAAGCAATGCAGCAATATCGTGGATTTTATTTGTAACCCGGTTCTTTCCCAAGCGTGGAGCTGCCAAAGCAGTTTTCTTGATTTCTATTAACTTCCTAGGCTGTGCCAAGCCTCGCTTTGTTTCTGAATTAGAATTCATCTCATTAGTTGCTTTTAAATTGATGTGAAACACTATAGCAGGTTTTCTGAGTGCCAGCTGGAAAGCTAGCCTTGATGTTTGTTAAAAAGTGCTGTTCTATTTGACCTGATTGAAGCTGCTGTTCTAGAGAAAAAAAGTGGATAGAAAGGGGAAGAATTAAGGCAAACAGGGAGCAAGAAACACTGTTAAAACCTATCACTGTTGTGTTTCAGAGTGCTAAAAGTGATGGAAAATTACTAAAACCTGGGAACAATTCTGCACCAATTTTTCCATGCGTGACATATAAAACGTGAAATACATGCAAAAGTATATCAACAAGCTAACTGCAAATATGACTTAAATCACCTCAGACTGAATGGAGAAGGGGAACGTGGAGAAACGAGGAAGCCTGAAGACTCAGACCCAATTTCTGTCAATTACTGTCCAGTCAGATATTTGTGGGGACAGACGTAATCAAACAAGGCAGGAATTTTTCTGCCTTCTACATTGGGTTAACTAGAGCAGGGCTTTTCAACCAGTGGTACGGGTACCACCTGTGGTACATTGGCACCTGGCAGGTGGTACGCGAACATCCTAGAAAAGCAGCAGCGGGGGAGGGGAATGAGCTGAACTGGTGGCAGCACCGCACAAGCCTGAGCGAGAGACGGCTGGAGCTGCAGGGCTGTCAGGGCTCAGCGGAAGCGCCAGGATCAGCGCCAGGCTCCAGCTGGAGCTCGGCACTGATCCTGGCGCTTCTGCTGAGCCCAGAAGAAGCGCCGATAAGCTGGAATGTTGCAGCATCTCCAGGGTCTTGTGATTTACATTCAAATACTTGGCAACTGATTCAGATTTATGACGGTCACAGTGTCCCAGGATCATGTGAAGTGACCAAAACCTGCTGCAACCACCCAGCAGACGGGGGGGGAGGGACAAAAACCAAACACCCCACCCACCCCACCCTCGCTGCTAATCCTCAACAGAAATGCTCACAACAATGAAAATCTTGGACAGGAGAAAGAGCGCCGCCGGGTGGGCAGGCAGGTGTCTTGCTCGGCTGTGGCTTGGGGGGCACTTTTTTCAGTGCCATTGTAACTTTGAACAGTCACTAAGCGAACTGTTGTAAGTGGAGGACTACCTGTACTTTATCACTTTTTTCCTTTTGGGGGGGGTCATCAAGTTTTTGACACCTTGCTAGGCGACTGGTGGTACTCGGATGTTGCCATATCTTAAAAGTGGTACAATGGGTGAAAAAATTGAAAAGCCCTGAACTGGAGGATTACGGTGAAGGCAAATTTCTCCTTGTTTTAAGTAACTCTCTTTCTTCTCCAGCTCTACGGTGGCATGAGGAGTATGAAAGGGCTAATATACGAGACCTCTGTCTTGGATCCTGATGAGGTAAGGAGGGCAGAATGGGCGCCATTACTTTTGCAGTTAGCTCTTAGCCTCTCAGCTGAAATGTGGTTTCTTATCCTGCTTCCTGGGTTGGTTTTTAGGGCATTCGTTTCCGTGGCTACAGCATTCCCGAGTGCCAGAAACTGCTACCCAAAGCCCCTGGAGGTGCAGAGCCCCTTCCCGAAGGTCTCTTTTGGTTACTGGTGACAGGAGAAGTTCCTTCCCAAGAACAGGTAATAAGACATGGCAAAGATTGCTGGCAGGCTGTCACGTTCATCCCACTTAAGTGACCTGCAAAGTGATTGTGCAACCTTTCTTTGTGTCTAGAGAACTGCTGGAGAAAACAGTAAGAGCTCTATAGTAATGACGAGAACAGCCAAGGCCAAGGGCGTTGGTGTTGGGATAGCACTTTTCCCCCTAGGTATAGATGTGTAACGTTGTGGTTTTCTTTTCCTAGGTGACTTGGGTGTCTCGAGAGTGGGCGAAGAGAGCGGCCCTGCCTTCCCATGTAGTGACTATGCTTGACAACTTCCCCACCAACCTTCATCCCATGTCACAACTCAGTGCTGCTGTCACAGCTCTCAACAGCGAGAGCACTTTTGCCCGCGCCTACTCTGAAGGAATTAGCCGGACCAAGTACTGGGAGGTAAGCCACAAGCGGCAAGCTTTCCACAAGCATTGGTAGACGAGGTTATAGAGGTGACTTCAAGCTTGGCGCGGTTACGCATGTGTGTACCTGCACCGTGGCAGGATTTTCTTCACCATCTGATTGAGCTATATAGAATTAAAATCCAGAATTATTTGTTGGAAAATGTAGGTATGTATGTATGTATGTATCAACAGAAAATGCATACATGAATGGCCTTGGCTGTGCCATAGGACAATTCTAGTTCACAGTGCAGTCCCTGTCCTGTACTTGTTTTTGTCTGAGCTTCTTTTTTAAGGCTGAAAATAAAAGACTATACCTGTTAAAATTTAGAAACTGGAGTAAATCTTTTGGTAGTTTTTCTTGGTCAAAGTTTGATCGTGCTCTGCATAATTGAAAGCACAACTAAAGTCACAGCAAAATCTGAAGATTGTTTCTGCAGAATCTTTTTATTGCACCTGCCAATTGAAAACTTTGTGTACAATATATGTAAATGCTGCTAAATACAAATTTGATTCTAGGGCTAATGTTAAGTACTATGCTGCTTAACCTATCAGGATTTTGATAGGGATGTAAGCTTACCTCTGAACCAGCAATTACAAAGGAAAAAAAATCTAGCAAGTTAACTTTACTAAATTTTGAATTACTTACTACTAACCATTCAGTTAACCCAGTCATTAACTTTTCTTTCCTGATAATCCTGTTACTGCTCAATCATTTCAGATCCTTTGTGTGACCAAGTAGACACAATTTCTTTAGGATCGTCCTGTTAGCACATGGTAAACGACAAGAGCCAGTTTAGCATATGACCTTGGTTCCTAATCTCTGGACTCCGACTGTGGCTGTCCTGGTAATATGAGACCTTGAGCGTAATGACATGTGCTCTGGCCTCTGTGCACAGCCCTCTGGACTGAGGCAAGGAGACTTTGGTCTGGCTGTATAGATCTTTATCTGCCAGGAGGTGTTGCTGTCTGATTTGCAAATGACAGGGGGGCGGGGAGACGGTGCTAATTTTACTTTGGCTGTAATCTTTTCAGCATACGGTTTGAAACTGGGGAGTCTGTTAGAAGAGATTAGTTTCTTTCCAAAGAAGAGTGATAGCTTTGGTTCTATCCTTGCCACTGATGATATCTGGTCTTGAAATGAGGGGAAGAATGAGATCCTGTGGACTTTCAGGATGCATCAGTTTTCCCTTCTCCGCCTCTGTCATTCTTCAAGTTTTCCATAGAGAAAGAGCCAAAGGTTCCTATGCCTCCTGCTCATAGAAAACAGCTGGACATGCAGGACAGAGCAGCCTGATTCAGCAGCTGCTTGGTCAGTGAAGAACTTCCTTCCCAGAGCATTCCCTCTGCAAAAGACAAAAAAGCATTTGCTGCAGAATGAGTGTGAAATCAGTACAGGTAGTCCTTGACTTACAACGGTTCATTTAGTGACTGTTTGAAGTTACAACAGCACTTAGAAAAAAGTGACTGACGGCTGTTTTTTTACACTTACATTTGATCAAAATGCAGATGCTTGGCAACTGACTCTTATTTATGATGCTTGCCCTGCCCCTGGGATCTTGTGATCTCCTTTTGCCATCTTTTTACAAGCAAAGTCAATGGCAAAGTCAGATTCATTTAACAGCCGTGTTACTAATTCAACAGCTGCAGTGATTCACTTAACACCTTCTTAGGCAAGAAAGGTTTTGACCAAAGTCTGGAACAACCAAATTGGACCCCAATTTGCTGGCATTCCTTTTGGCCGTGTCTTCGACTCCTGTCAATATTGAGTCCTGCAAAATATTTAAGCCAAATATTCGTTGTGGGCTGCGTTATGACAGATGTGGCGATGAGTTACTCTTTCAAAAGTGCTCTCTATCTAAATCTCTGTCGGAACAATCTTGGAAAGGCAAAGGTAGCTGGAATCTTTTTTTTTTTTAAAGTTTTTTATTAATAAAAACAATTAAAACAAAAAAGGACATGACATGACGTTCCAGTATACATAATCCTAATAATTCGTTCCTTATCATATTTAAAGTTCTATATATACATCTCTCTATATAAATATATACATATATTCCCCTATATAATACAATCTCAGGCTTATTTCTCTACATATTAACATATAATTTTATATACCACAAACTTAAACTTTAACGCAAAACCCGAACAGTTCTTCTTGACTCATACCAGCAGTAAAATTTGTCCCAGATTCCAAAATAGTCCGTTTCCGTCTTGTCCTTTAATTCCTTAGTTAGCCTGTCCATGTCCGCACATGATAAAAATTTTTGTAGAATCTCTTCTTCAGTAGGAATTTCTTTGTTTCTCCAATTTTATGCATAGGTCAGTCTGGCGGCCGTGAAGATGTGTAGCATTAGGTAGAGTGTCCCTTTATCATATTTTTGTATAGTAATACCAAGAAGGAAGAGTTCTGGTTTTAGTTCTACCTCTGTTGTTAATATTTCTTCTAACCATTTTTGAACCTTGTTCCAAAAAACATGGGCTTTCGGGTACTCCCACCACATATGATAATATGTCCCTCTTGCCAAATTACATTTCCAACATGTAGGGGAAATGTTGGGGGCCATTTTAGCTAGTCTTGTGGGCGGGTAGTGCCACCTGTAAAACATTTTATACAGGTTTTCTTTATAGGATGTAGCCAGAGTGAGCTTCCTATTTCGTGCCCATAGTTCTTGCCAGATATGCAGATCAAAATTAAGATCAAAGTCCCTGCTCCATGCTAAAATGGTCTCTTTTACCTGTTCTTCATATAAGGCCTGTTCTAACAAATAATGATATAGCTTTTTAATCATTTTATCCTCAGTACCTAATAATATTTTATCCAGCCCTGTCGATTCTGTTTTTATACCTAGTTCTTTTTTATCTTTCCGACATCTCGCCTGCAATTGAAGGTATGCCCAAGGTAGCTGAAATCTGATCCTAGTTTCTCTTTTCTTTGATTTCTGAAATAATGCCCTCCTGCCCACTTGTCCTCTAATTTCCCATCCAACCTATGAGGTTGCCTTGACTGTTCTTTCTGCTGCTTCCTTCTACATCAGAGTTCCCATATTTTAATAGAGCTTTATCTGAGCTGTTCACACTCCGCCATGTGTCTGCTGTTTTTCTGTCTTCCCTTGCCTTAAATTATTTTTTTTATCTTCCTCATGCCAGCCCCCTTAGTTATGCTTCCTTTTCCAATGTTACAGCTCCCAGGAGTACAGGAATGGCAACATTCATTTTTCTTCCCAATCTAATTATGCTTTGCCTTTGTGGTTACCATAATGTCTTTCCCACATGTCCTTCCCATAAGATCAGAATTTGAGCAGATTTATCTGTCCTGCTTGACCTGGCTGCACCAGCATTGTGAACTTTTATCAGGGCAGCTGCTGTAAGAAGTAACCTGTGGCACTTGTGCGATGCCACAGTTGCAAAACATACAGTTGAGATGTGAAGCCCTGCTTTGAAGAGAGAGACTTGTTCAGATAATATTGGAAATGGTTTTTCAATTGTGGTTGTGTTCTCCATTTGCGGTGGGCAGATGGAATGGGCCAACCAGCAGAAGACCAGGATGATTGGCACATTTATCCCACCAGACTGCTCATTAATGCTGGGTGGGAATAAGGACCAAAAGTCTAAATGGGGAATGTAAAACAAATCACTGCTACCCATCCCCTTTACTATGGGTGCTTATTCTTTAGTCTTTACAAAGGCTCTTGGCAGTGATATTTATTAGCAAACCCCGGCGCTTAAGCAAGTAAGAGACAAGAGCCGTCCCGCCCCTTAAGGATAATCTTATAATGGTCTTACAATTCCAGCAGGAAGACCTGCTTACTTATTTGTTTAAAACATTTATATAGCTGTCCACCTTTCAGCCAACTCTGGGCCGCTCCCAATCAAAGATTAAAAAACATATGAAATCATGTTAAAAACTGTAAAACACAGCCAGTTAAAACATAAAACATGAAAAACAATAGAAACCCTGAGCCAAACTTGCTAATGTGCCATCATCTAATCTTTTTCCAAAGCTTGGGGGGGGGGGGGGAAACCAGGTCTTTTCCCAAAGCTTTGGGGGAAAATCAGATCATCTAATCTTTTTCCAAAGCTTCGGGGGGATGAAAACCGGTCTTTAAAGCCTTAAAAAAAGGCATCTGTTCTTATACGAAGAACATCTTGAAAACTGCCTATGTGCTTGCCTTAACTGAAACTACTGCAGTGGGAGTCTACCGGCAGATCACGTGCCGCTGGGAGAATATCCTTGTCAGCAAGTCCTTCCAATCCTCTTCTCCTCTTGTTTTGCCTTGTAGTTTATCTATGAAGACTCCATGGACTTGATTGCCAAGCTGCCTTGTATTGCTGCAAAGATCTATCGCAATCTCTACCGTGAGGGTAGCAGCATCGGCGCCATTGATCCTGCCTTAGACTGGTCATACAACTTCACCAACATGCTGGGCTACAGTGACCCCCAATTTATTGAACTTATGCGGCTCTACCTCACGATTCACAGGTAAGCCATGCCTATATGAAAGTCCTAGACCTAGATCCTCTAGGTCAGGGGTCTTCAAACTTGGCCCTTTTATGACTTGTGGACTTCAACTCCCAGAATTCCTCAGCCAGCGTGCCTGTACAGTAGTGGCCAAAATTGTGGAAACCTTTTTGGGAAACGTGTACAGTAGAAATGCCACCTTTGGTTAAGTTTCCACCAATTTTTCTTCTAATTTCTTTATAACTGTAGCCTTGTTCACTTAAGAATACTATTTTACATTGCTTTCTGGGCAACCAGTCAACTCTTTGTACCATTACTTTAATTTTATTACGTTTTGCAAGCTCACTAAATGAAAGAAAAAAAAACACCAACTTGATAGCGATCACATAACACTGACAAATGTCCTCCTCTCAGCTTCAATACATGACATCAATAACTGAATCCTACTGTGATCTGATTGGCTCATTGCCAAAACAAGATGACACCCGATTGGCTCTCTCATGCTCATTGGCTACAATCAGATGAAGGAAAGCTACCTGATATCAACCTAAGCAAGTTGTGCTTCCTTTTTCTGGTTATTTGGCTATAGCTTTTCATAGAATACAGTACAAATAATGGAACAAATTTTGTTGCATTACACTCTTGATTAAATTATCTTTCCATTGATATATAATTTTATGATTACTACTCCAAAAAAAAGGTGGTGTTATTAGCCATCAAATCTCAAAAATACACTTTTCTCAAAAGGTTTCCACAATTTTGGCCACTACTGTACTTTTATGGCTATAGGCTGAATTGAGCAGTGGAGATAGATAGAGCTTGCGTGACAGCTGGTTGATAAATGTCAAAAAAAATCTGCAGGGAAGTGGGTGAAATCACACCCAAAATTACACAGAGAGGCTACAATTGCAGCTCTGGGTAATGCATGAGCTGTTGCAGGAATAATACAAATTCTTCAGTGGCTACTTCCAGTGTGGCTAAATTTGTAGGTGCAGAGGTATCTGAGCAGATTTAAGCTGTGGATAATAATACAGGTAATCCTCACTTACTGACTGCCTTGTTCAGCGACCAAAGTTATGATGGCACTGAAAAGGTAGATTTACAACCAGTCTTCAGACTTACGGCTCTTGCAGTATCCCAGCTGTCCCCTGATCCCAATTCAGATGGTTCACAACCAGCATACGTTTACAACATCCCACAGTCCCGATTGCCATTTGTGGCCTTCACAAGTTGGTTTTCGCCAAGTAAAATCAATGGGCAAGCCTGCAGGAAGTCACAAATTGCAGTCATGTGATATCTGACTTAATGACCTGCGTTGATATTCTTTGTCAAGACGTCCTCCCTGGAGCCCAGGAAAAAGAAGCCAGCAAGCAGGAACGGTTGACAAACGGCTTTTACTCCGTGCAAGAAAAAGTTAGCACTGGGAGTGGATTGCTCCCAGTGCTTTACATAGCCTCTTTGCGTGCAAGCCCCACCCCCCAGCCCACAAGCCACCATCCAGCCCGCATAGTTCAAAAGCGGTCAGCCGGGACGTTGCTTCCTTTTCCCATCCCGGCTGGCTTGCAGGCAGGCTTCCAGAATCAGATAACCCCTCCCCCCTGTCTCGCCGCCTCCTGTGGCACCGTGCTGCCTTGCGTCCCACGACTCCGTGTCCCAAGCCTCCGAGGTGATGAACCCACTGGCCGCCGACGCGCTCCTTGCCAGCGGACATGCAAACCCCGGCAATGACTCCAGCCGAGGAGGCGGCTAACCGGGAGGCCGCCGTGGCGCTGAACTCCTGCGCCCGTCAGCTGGTGACTCCCCGGACTCGCGCCTACCAGCTGGGTTGTCCAGCGACGGCTCCGGCTGGCGTGGAGGGCGCTGGGGAAGGCGGCGGCTTGGCAGACGAGTTCCCGTCTGCCCGTGAATGTCGGGCCCGCAGGGCTCGACATTCTTAATGACCATGATGAAACTGTCATAAGTCTAATGATGTTTCACTTAGCCGCATCATTTAGTAATGGAGTTGCCAGTCCCAATTGTCAGTAAGTGAGGACGAATTATGGCTGGATTCACATATTCATGTTACGATTACTTAAGTATGGCTGGTCAAGTAAGCCATAGTTTGATTGGGTTCACTCATTGCAGTTAGCCATAGTCAATTATAAACCACATTGACTGAATTAATACAACAGAGGAAGCCAAAATCAAATAATTTCACATTATGATTTTGCATGATGTTTGAAGCTGGCCTGTGTTTCAGTGTCTTTGAGGGCATTGTTAGTCAAAAGCATAACATTTAACTGCCTAATTTCAGTTGTAGCATAAACTCCTGGGTTCAATTCACTGCATAGTTTCACTTTTTAAAAGCTCTTGGGCTAGCAAGGACTTCTGGAAGCTGCAGTTGGTTAGACTGCCAACAATATTGATCTAAATAAACTTGCTAAAGCTGCTGATGTTCATGAATAAGTCCACCTAGTGGCAAAAAACATTTTTTTCAGCAGAAAATTGCCCAATGCAAATGTTTGAATATTGTTATACATTCATAGATGTCTGGTACAAACAACCATGATGAAAAAAGCTTGAAGTATGTCATGGCACAAACCCTAGCTTTGCAGTCTAGTCCTGAAATCAGATGTGTGTATAGGTCACCTGGTTTTGCATCATGATACACCTAATTTTTAAGCAGCTTTTATGGGACTTCTCTGCATACATGGGTCTTGGGAAGGTGAGATGCCACTATATATTTTTTCTATAATTCTTAGTTAATTTTGTCAGACAGCCAGTAAGGGAAGGCTGTGTCGTATTTGTCTTTAAAAACTAAAGTCTGCAATAGTCCAGGATTGCAAAGAAGTGTCAAATACTGAACAGAATTAATATTATAAAGGCCTTCAAATAATTTAGAATAAAGGTAGACAATTTAGAGCCTTTATGCCAAACCTTGAATGCAAATTCAAAATTCCTCCAAAAGTTATCACAAATAACAATTGTTAGTGTGATTTAGAATAAAAAACCCTGAGGTTGAGCTCAGATCCTACTGACCACGTGGCACATGAATGAGGGAAACATGACAGAAAGTCCACAGCCATGAGGGGGAAAATGGCCTCCCACTCCCTTTTTTGGGGTGGGTGGGAGGAGGGAATTAGAAAAGTTAACAAAAATATGCATTTTTTTATCTTTATATCATATTTTATTGAACTAAATCCACTTTACTAATCTGCTTTACTATTTTAAGAACATGTATACTTTGGTTTATTTATATGGTTTATTTATACATTTACCATATTGGATATATTTAATAACTGCAAAATTCTAATTTAGCCTGATAGTTTCACTTACTGATTGAATTTACTTTAAAGTGTGTTAAACATTTTTTTTTGGTATTTTTTTGGGCTTCTTCTGTTCTTAGAAGCCTCATCAAAAGCAGATCCATGGACTTCCAGATCAAAATTTAGCACTGGATAAGCCCTCAAGCAAATCAAACATTTAATTTTATTTTTTTTTAGGGCCGAAAATGGTAATGCCCACCTCCAGCACACAGGATAGTATTTGGCTGTTGCCTTGGAAAATTATCCTGCATTGATAGTTCTCTAAGCACTGTCAAGTTCTTATACTGTATTCTCAGTAAAAGACATGAAATACAGGTAGACCTTGGGATATGATGGCAATTAGAGCTGGAATTTCTGTCACCGAGCAATGTAGTAGTAAAGCATAGCATCACTTTAGTCTTTGTTGGCGTTGTAATCCAGAAGCTGGGTGGTCCATTAAGACAGGGCTTTTCAACCTTTTCACCCATTGTACCACTTTTAGGATATGGCAACATCCGAGTACCACCAGTCGCCTAGCAAGGTGTCAAAAACTTGATGACCAAAAAAAAAAAAGGAAAACAATGATAAAGTACAGGTAGTCCTCAACTTACAACAGTTTGCTTAGTGACTGTTCGAAGTTACAATGGCACTGAAAAAAGTGCCCCCCAAGCCACAGCCTGCCCGGCGGCGCTCTTCCTCCTGTCTGAGGTTTTCATTGTTGTGAGGCATATCTGTTGAGGATTGGCAGTGGGGGTGGGGTGGGGAGGGTGTTTGGTTTTTATTCCCCCTGTCTGCTGGGTGGTTGCAGCAGGTTTTGGTCACTTCACATGACCCTGGGACACTGTGACTGTCATAAATATGAATCAGTTGCCAAGCATCTGAATGTAAATCACAAGACCCTGGAGATGCTGCAACATTCCAGCTGATTGGTGCTTCTGGGCTCAGCAGAAGCGCCAGGATCAGTGCTGCTTTCCAGCTGATTGGTGCTTTTTCAGGGCTCAGCAGAAGCACCAGGATCAGTGCCGAGCTCCAGCTGGAGCCTGGCGCTGATCCTGGCGCTTCCACTGAGCCCTGACAGCCCTGCAGCTCCAGCCATCTCTCACTCAGGCTTGTGTGGTGCTGCCACCGGTTCAGCTCATTCCCCTCCCCCACTACCACTTTTCTAGGATGGTCGTGTACCACCTGCCAGGTGCCCATGTACCACAGGTGGTACCTGTACCACTGGTTGAAAAGCCCTGCATTAAGAGAGGACCTCCTGTGGCTGAAGTCCTGGATAAGCAGGCCAGCGGGCAAATGGGTTAATGCTGGAGATGCTAAGAAGCAGGGGTGGGAGAGCAAGGGTTGTAGGCAGGTGGGCTGGCAGAAGCTACAGAGGGTGGCCCCACAGGGACCACTAGGACTAGCTGTGATAGAAAAAAATTGAATGGCATAAAGAATAGCAGTATATAGAAATCTTGCCTTTCTGCATTCGCTATTCTAAAGGAAAATATTTTATTAGAGTTTTCTTTTAATTATTCCTCCCCCCCAAAAAAATCAATTTAAGAAAAAAAAACCTGAGGGGAATGTTTCCCCCCTAATCTTTCCTATTTTACGGCGTGTCCATGTAGTATTTGTTATTTAAATTTAATTAAATTGAGGGGTTTTTTTTAATATTTGCCTCAGTTACTTCTTTGATTTGTGCAGCCCAGGCTTACAGAGTCAGTCTGGAGTTGGGCGCTGCCAAAATTGAATTAATTAAAAAAGCAATTTTGCCCCCAAGAATTGATCAATGACTAATAGCAGGTTTCAGTTCTCCACCTCAAATATGCTTCTTCTCTCTCCCCTTCTCCTTTTGCAGTGACCATGAGGGTGGCAATGTCAGTGCTCACACTAGTCATCTTGTGGGCAGTGCTCTCTCTGACCCTTACCTAGCTTTTGCTGCAGCTATGAATGGTCTGGCTGGGCCTCTGCACGGTCTCGCAAATCAGGTAAGTGGTCCAAAAACCGGGCAGAGCTTTTGAGAAGCTGCTTCTTCTTCTCNTTTTTTTCCCCCCCCCCCCCCCCCCAACAAGGTCATCAGATCTCACTACCTTGTTACAGGAAGTGCTGGTGTGGTTGACAAACCTACAGAAGGAACTGGGTGAAGATGTATCTGATGAAAAACTGAGGGACTTCATTTGGAACACTTTGAACTCTGGCAGGGTGAGTGCTGATATCTCTGCATAAGTGGCAGCTGCAAAGGAAATTTGCATCCTCCTAATTTAAGAATATCTCTAGGCCCCACAGGCATTCTTTAAAAAAATATGGGTGGCAGCATTTTAATATTTCATTTAGAAATATGTTCACCTGCTGCTTCCTCCCACTGTTGATTGCAGCAGTGTATCTACACTCAGTCATGTGAACCATTGTAAGGTAAAGTTGAAGTATGATTCCACAGTAAGATGGGGTTTATCCTTTCTAAAAGAAAGAAAAGAGTTGTGCCAGCAGTACTCTTATCTTCTGGAGAGCTAGGATTGTTGGTGATCAGTCATTGAAAAGGAAGCACAAGAACCTGTTGTTCATGGTCTCTCGCATTGTTCTGTGCTCTAAGCAGTGTTCATGTTGTAGGTGGTTCCTGGCTATGGACATGCTGTACTGCGGAAGACAGATCCCCGCTACACCTGCCAGAGAGAATTTGCTCTCAAGCATCTTCCCAAAGATCCTCTCTTCAAGTTAGTAGCCCAGTTATACAAGATTGTCCCTAATGTGCTTCTGGAGCAGGGAAAAGCCAAGAATCCTTGGCCCAATGTGGATGCACATAGTGGTGTCCTACTACAGGTGAGTTGCTAGCTCTAATATCCTTCCTTCTTGCAGGATGGGGTGGAAGACCTGTACTCTGCATTCAGATGCAAACTAAAATGAATGTTTGTGCTGAATGAAATTGTGGTCACGAAGGATGATATTCAGAGAACGTATCGCAGAAGGTGCTATCGTATTCTTGTATGCTAACAGTTTGGAGGGCCTCTCAGGTACTAACTGATTAGTCAAAGAAAATTTGATCAGGTAAACCTCAGCCAGTGTGAACTTACCCATAGCTGAGGGAAATTTGTGTATGTTAGTCAGACTGTCTCAGCATTTAGCTTATTCTACTTCAGAGGTTCCCAACCAGGGGTGCGAGATGGTATTCCAGGGGATGTGAAAACTTGGGTTTTCAAAATTATAGTGTATATGCATAATTCATTATTATTTTGAACTTTTGTAAGGGGTACAAGAATATATCAAAAGTGTTCTAGGGGTGCAGTATATAGAAAAGGTTGGGAACCACTGCTGTACTTAGTTTGCTGCTCTTTTTCTTCTTAATGGCTACTTTCCAAATATTTAAAGATAAATAGTTTGAAGCTCCATAGCCTTATGATGTCTTGCCTGGTGTCTAAACCATCGCACCAAATATACAGAAATAATTCATGGATGGGTTTTTTGCAGTATGAAAATGTGCAAGTCATTTTCTTCTTAGTACTTTAGACTGATGTGCTAGCTGGTCCAATAAAATGGGACTATAATAAAATAAAAATGACAAATCCTTTTCTGCCCACCTGCCAAAATCCACTCTGTAGGGCAGACATGTCAAACACAAGGCCGGCCCGCGAAGTGGTTTCATGTGGCCTGCGAAGCTATCCTGGAAACAGTGAAGGGAAGGCCCCCTCTCCCTTGGCCCTGGCCCTGACCCAGGCCAGCCGGGAGGGAGCCAATGTACAGTTTTGTGGTGGCCATCTATGCTGAAACGCATTCAGTCTTAGCTCCATAAGCCCCTCCCCCGCATGGCCTGTGAGGAACAGTGAGGCTCCTCCAGTGGACCATGCCTTGGCACTTGCCCTGGTCCCACCCCTTTCTGCCAGAGACCCTCAGATCTGTCCCACTCCTGCCCAGGCCCCCACAGGCACCCTTGACGCGAACAATGTAGAGCTGGCCATGTCCACCCAGTAGGCCACACCCACTCCATCCACGCCCACCCAGTAGGCCACACCCACCCGGCCCCCCAAGGGCAACCGCAATGCTGATGCGGCCCTCAATGAAATTAAGTTTGACACCCCTGCTGTAGGGGGATGCGTTTCCATTTTTCATATTCTTTAGAAAGACAGGCTCACTTGAATTAGGCATTTTGCTGGTGGGCACTAATGTTATCTTGAGCAGGCATTTGGTATGAAAAGAATGAGGAGACTCTGAAAAGACGTGCAACAGAAGCAAGATCCCAGCCAGCTTTAAGTTAATTAGGAGGAAAAGCATACAGAATATGCCTTCTGTCCCGTTTAGGTTGTATGTGGAAATATTGCTGGGTTGCCTTCTAACAATTACTGTTTTCTCACCCTCTCTGCAGTACTATGGCATGAAGGAGATGAACTACTACACTGTGCTGTTTGGTGTGTCTCGAGCCCTTGGCGTTTTGTCACAACTCATCTGGAGTCGGGCATTGGGCTTCCCACTGGAGAGACCAAAATCCATGAGCACAGATGGGTTGATGGTGCTTGTGGGTGCAAAGTCTGGTTAAAAGCAAGGGAATTGGCAAGGGAATGATAGAGAAAATGCAACTTTTTTTGTTTGTTCAAAGGGCCTTGAAAAGATCCTTCCTTAGAGGCACTGGCCATCACTTTTTCCAGGTTATTTATGAAATAAATGCAGATAAAGCTAGATTCTTATCCCCTCCACACATTACCTTGATTGTCACCAAAAGTTAGATTCAGAAGGGCAGGGCCTCCCTCCCATGTCCCTTTCTCCACAGGCAGCTCTTCCCAACCTGAGCTGATGCCCAAAGCTAAAGAAAGTGCTCCTTTCCAGTTCAGATTCATTTTTGTTGCCCCATGTTTTACCACCAGGAGTAGAGGACACTGCCCCTTTCTATACAATCATGTCATTACCACATGCTGTGTTGAACCACACCTTTCATCTCCGTATAGATGGGGTGTTCTGCCTTTGAACAGTGTGCTCCTTTTTAAGCCACCTTGGAGTGTCACTATTTTATCAGTGGGTGAGAGGGAGGGATGGTCCTCTACTTCAAGATGTCCAGCCTTCTTCCCATTCTGTGCTATTTTTATTCTGTTATCGTGTGAAGCAGTGGATTTATGTTCTTAAAAAAAACAGTAAAGATGCCGGCAAAGCTGAGGCTTGAGCCCCCATAGTAGCATGCTGAACAAGTATCGCTGACCTCTTTGTCTAACAAAGAGGGACAATTTGCTTTTTTTCTCCTCAAACTCCCACAATATTTGATTTCCTCGATTCCCTTTGGGCACACACTCTTCTCTCAAGTGGGACATTTCCTCCTCAATATTCTGATTTTTGTGGGGTGGTGCTTTGTTTCCCAAATCATAGCTAGGAACAAAGCGGCACCTTACATTGCAAACCTCTTTCCCGTATTTTCCCTCCCCTGCACCATTAACCTCTGCGTCAGAGTGGTGAAATTGGAAACGTGGAGTGGAGATTGCCTAAAAATATTGGTAATGCTTTTATAAGCGCAGTTGTGAACATGCTGCAAGGTGGCATTCAATCACTTGCCACCATTTTGAGACAAATAGAATCCGCCTCCTTTCCTCTCTTGAAAGGACTTCATACACTCCTACCAATGTTTGTTTTTCTGTGTTTGTGGGAAATCCTTTGTCCTATAACCTCAAGAAAAAAACCTCCACTTAAGCTGAAGACACAGGGTGCCTGTGTAAGCATCAGCTTCCGTTGCAAACTTTGGATGGTTCTGTATAAACTGAAAAATAAATGTTTTTATTAACAAGTTACAGTGACATTGTCCTTTTTTCCCCGTGCAGAACATGTTGGTGTAGCTTTTTTTGCCTGGAGCTTTTTACCATTGGTCTCTCACACACCCCTCCCATTTTGAGCAGAATGTTTGATTTCTTTAGAATACTGGAGTGAGGCGGTAAATGGAGTAACAAAAGCTGCTGTGTGGATAGATGGGGCAGCTCTGAGAATGACTGGTTAGAGCAGTGGTTCTCAACCTGTGGGTCGGGACCCCATTTGGGGTCGATCGACCATTTCATGGGGGTCGCCAAGCAAGGCTGTCCGCCATTTTTTTTGTCCGCCATTTTTTCCCCTTTTCCGGCGGGTGCCTTACCTCCCTTGGGCTGGGCCAGCTGGTGGTCGGCCTGCTCCATCTCTGCCACTTGCCAGCTACGCCTCGGCCGGCGCAGGGGGCGGAACCACGCGTGCGTGGCGCTTCCGGGCAGGGAAAGTCCTCGACTTACGACCGGTTGGGTAGTCCTCGACTTACGACCGGTTTAGTCCTCGACTTACGACTGGTTTAGTCCTCGACTTACGACAGGTTGGGGTCGCGGCATTAAAAAGGTTGAGAACCACTGGGTTAGAGAGAAGAGCTGGCCTCTGTAGTGGTTTTTCCTTTCGTTGTTTCACATCTATCTGCTTTGGATGCAGCAGTGTTTGGGATCCTGAAAATGTGCAGTACTATGCTATCTGATCTTGCCTCTCTTGTTGATTTCTTCAGTACTTCCATCCTGAAATCTGACTTTCTACACTCTGAAGAAGCCTGGATCAGAAAGCAGTAGGGAACCCTACTGTCCAGTTCTGACTTTTTGCTCATCAGGGATCTTGCATATCACATAATGCTAAATCACAAATGGCTTCCCTTTTGTTTTTTTAATTGGGCTCCTTTGGCCAATCATAAGTATACATTTATGTGCTTGCTTGGTCCTCATAAAATCACGTCTGGATTGATAACTCCTGCTATTTCCCTGTGCAGAAGATTTGCACAGTTGCTTGTCACCGAAGTAGAAAGATAATGCAAAGTGTTAGATTTGGTTTTATCTCAATTCCTTTGAGATGGACGGCAGTATTGACTTGCCATTCTGTGCTGGTTGGAGAGAGTTAAAAATGTGAATGGGAGCAAGGATTCCCCACATCTCAATTAAATGTCGTCCTATCTGTTTTTGAAAGATTGTATTGCCAAAATTTGGTCATTTGCTATAATATTTGAGGGGCACACAGACAAATTGAGGGGGGGGGAGGACCCCCTGGAGGGGAGGGCCGAGGATTTCGCTCAATATCTGCATGACAAAGTCGCGCGGATCCGAGAAGGCTTGGACTCCGACTGGTTGGCCCAGGGGGAGGAGACGGAAGCAGGTCTTGAGACGGTTGAATGGGAGGAGTTTGACTCTGTTTCGCCCGAGGACGTGGACAGGGTCCTGGGNTAAATCACAAATGGCTTCGCTTTCCTTTTTTTCATTGGGCTCCTTTGGCCAATCATAAGTATACATTTATGTGCTTGCTTGATCCTCATAAAATTACGTCTGGATTGATAACTCCTGCTATTTCCCTGTGCAGAAGATTTCCACAGTTGCTTGTCACCGAAGTAGAAAGATAATGCAAAGTGTTAGATTTGGTTTTATCTCAATTCCTTTGAGATGGATGGCAGTATTGACTTGCCATTCTGTGCTGGTTGCAGAGAGTTAAAAATGTGAATGGGAGCAAGGATTCCCCACATCTCAATTAAATGTTGTCCTATCTGTTTTTGAAAGATTGTATTGCCAAAATTGGGTCATTTGCTATAATATTTGAGGGGCACACAGACAAACATTCTGTGTTCCAGAAGCAAATCCTCTCATGTTGATATTAAGAAAATACATCAAAGTAGTTTTGAGTACAAGATCATGCATTGTTTTGTGTAACAAATTGTACATACAATCATTTTCTATGCTATATAGCACTTCCTTACTTTATTCAATATTCTGCGTTCACGTGCGGTATCCAAACTAACATGTTGATGCACAATCTACAGTACATTGATTCATTGTTTCTTGCAAACTCAGAAAAAAACGTAGTTGTAGACTTTTGGCTGCAAGCTTGTAGATGTACAAAAGTTGAAATTAGATCTTCCAATCAAAACCTCAGTTCAACTCGGGAACAAACTTTTTTTTTTTTGTCCTTGAAGTGCATAGTGCACACTGGCAGGAAGTCAACATCTGCTGTGGATTGGTTGGGTGTGCGCCATAGAGGGGAATGAAATGCAGCGGGAATGAACTTCCCAGAAACATTCTATAAATAACCCAGGTCCCTTGTGGACACACAGAAAGCAGAGGCTATGTTTGAAAATTCAAATCACTATAGTTTTTGTTTGATCCGGCAGCATCAGAGTCTAAAACATATTAATGAAAATATGCATTTGATACAGGTTTCCTCTGAATAGCGTCATTTTGCATTACTGTACAGGTTGCCCTATTTTGAATGTCTTTGCTTTAAAGAAATCTATTGCTGAATTATAAACCTGCGTTGTGAGCTTTGATTTAATATGCTCAAAGTTAAAGATGTGTATTTCATTCTGAGATTAGGTGGACTAACCGGACAGGGTTAAAAGATGAGAAGCATCTTTTAAATGCACACTTAATTATCTGTTCAGCTTCTGTTTTAAAAGTTTTCTTTGGGAAATAGACACTTAACAATAGTTGAAGCTGCTTTTTAGGGTGAAATGTACAGCAGTCTTTAGGGTGAAATGTACAGCAGTGATTTTCTGTGTGACCAGAAAGTGAGCTGACTAAAATAGTGGTATTTCAATAATCAAAAATATATGACTGAAAATTATAGACCTACCACATATAAGCCCATAGGTAATGGCTCTCAGTCACTGAAAGAGTTAAGGGAGGAAGCTGGGCTGTGGATCCCGCATGAATAGGTCCATACAAATTCAATTCCAAGGATCCAAACAGGAGTAGAAGGATTTTCTCTGGTGAGATTTTGCTTTATTAAATTTATATGCTGCCCATCTCACTATCAAGTGACTATGTCATTAATCCTGTTGGGAGTGCTCTCTACTGGCAGAAAACCAAGTAAGAAAAGACCCAACTGGAAATTTTGCTGGAGCTAAATGTTGCATAGGTTTTTATAAACTACAATTTAACCAGTCGAGATGCTTATTTGTGCGTGCGCACTGTTACTGGGAGTCAAATGTAATATTCTTCAAATGGCTGACCAATTTCATTCAGCTCAAATTTTTTTTTCAACACCTTTCTGATTCTTTGATCTGAGTATGCCATAACAAAAACTTAATTTTTTAATGAATCAGCAAGGCACTTTGAGGAAAAGGGAATTCACCTTCAGTATATGTTATCCAGGTTCTTCAGCTACTGAAGGAAAGGTAGCAGGATTGCTACTTGCTTCCCCCTGAATAAAATGAAGCAGTTGAAGTGGCCAGTGGCAACATTAACAAATACTTTCTCCAGAAGCTACGAGCATGGCTTTAGCTTGAGAAACCCCTTATGGGAGAGCCAGAAATCTCAATCTGAAACAGCCCATACTTCTAGGGATGCATAGGCTGTGTTACATGTCTATGTTATGTCTTGGCTTGGATGTAGTTGCCTATGCGACAGTGTTTGCTGGGTCTCTTCTATGCAAAATCCGTGCTTAATGTTCACTTCATGTAAGGTCAGTGCTAATTAGCCTCTCTTGCACTGCAGTGTGTGGTTATCAATTTTGTAAAACAGTTCAGTGCTCCTCATTTCTCATGGAATTGAGGGCATGAGAGAGTACAAGCACCCAGGCAGGACTTCCATACTTCCAGAGCATAGCAGTGGTTGAAATAGGCAAATACTTCCCTACACTAGAAGGGGAATTTTGCTGTCCTTATTTAGCAACTGTGTTCTAACGTCCCATGACCCTTAAGACGTCCTGCTGACTTCCCAACACATCCCTGCCCTCATGTAAGGTACAATGTCTGACGGAAAATGGCTGCATCTTTTCACAAACATTTTATTAAGTCTATAAAAATGCAGTTGGGATTGTTCAGTTTTTCAATAATCAAATAAGGAAAAAGGATAGGGGAAAATAATTTCATTTACTGTGCATGATTCTGTCTACCCTTTTTTTTTTTGTCTACAAACATACCCTTACAATGTGAGGTAGCATGTACCAGGCTAAGGAACATAAGACAGCTAATTGAATAAAAATATGTGCAGAGGGAGAAACAGAAGGCACAAATTTAAGACACTGTTTTGACAAAAGACAGCAGAAAATTAGGCATTTAATACAGATGGACTTGAGAAAACTTATATTCTTCAGGTTCATTAGATGCCAGCAAAAAAAACCACTACAGCTATGCTACAACTGGTATGAAACTTAAGGAACAAAATGTTTTAAAAAAAGCACCTGGGCAGGACAGCCTGCTTATCTCACTTTATAAATTGGTTAACTATGCCACAATGCCTGATTTTGGTTGTGCCCAATTTAATATCCAACTGATTTCAATGGGATTCCAGTTCAAATAACTGGATCTGCATAAAAGCTACTTCAGTGGAGGTGATCGAGAGAAAAAATTACTGTAATGATTCAAGGATTTCATTTACAATAATTTAAAGTAAACGAGCTGCAAATCTGCATCCTGCTCCTTGAGAAAAAGTTCTAATACGTTTCAAGATTAATTTGCCTATCAGTGACTAAAAATAGCCACCATACCTTCGTTAACAGTAGCTGGATTTGGTCCCCCCTTAGCAAAATAATGGATGCAAAATTGCCTTTTTTTTTTAGTTTTAGAGGCATCCACCTCTGTTAAAAGGGCCTCTGAAATCAGCGTTCATAGTGGCTATTATTACAAACCTATTGTGTGAGGTATACCTTATATTCATGAACAAACCAGCTTTGTAGAACAGCTGAACTCAGCATGAAAAGCAAATAAAGGCAGACATGGATGGGTAGATGCCTTTCTGTATTGTTATTCAGAAGTCAAATTGATGCCAGGACAAGTGTTATTCTAAACTAGGAACGCTATGAACAATATGAATATTGCATAATTCTGCATTTTATAATCTTGAAAATACAGGAGGCAGCTATAAGATCCCTAAGTGGCTGCTTGCTTTCTGAGACTCTTAAACACTGTTGTTCCTAGCAATTAGAAACTTTTTAAAAAGAGAACACTAGGTTTCTTTTGACACCGATTTCNCTAGGGAGGATTTTATATGGGGTTTATTTTTTAGCAATTTGATAGAGACACAACTTTAAAATTTGATTTAATTCGGTTTTATCGGGGGGGGAATGTATTTATGTTTTGTTTTAAATATGTTGTGCGCCGCCCTGAGTCCCGTTGGGAGAAGGGCGGCATATAAATTAAAATAAATAAATAAATAAATAAATAAATAAATAAATAAAATAAATAAAGGTTCTGTGTTCCAGAAGCAAATCCTCTCATGTTGATATTAAGAAAATACATCAAAGTAGTTTTGAGTACAAGATCATGCATTGTTTTGTGTAACAAATTGTACATACAATCATTTTCTATGCTATATAGCACTTCCTTACTTTATTCAATATTCTGCGTTCACGTGCAGTATCCAAACAAACTAACATGTTGATGCACAATCTACAGTACATTGATTCATTGTTTCTTGCAAACTCAGAAAAAACGTAGTTGTAGACTTTTGGCTGCAAGCTTGTAGATGTACAAAAGTTGAAATTAGATCCTCCAATCAAAACCTCAGTTCAACTCGGGAACAAACTTTTTTTTTTTTGTCCTTGAAGTGCATAGTGCACACTGGCAGGAAGTCAACATCTGCTGTGGATTGGTTGGGTGTGCGCCATAGAGGGGAATGAAATGCAGCTGGAATGAACTTCCCAGAAACATTCTATAAATAACCCAGGTCCCTTGTGGACACACAGAAAGCAGAGGCTATGTTTGAAAATTCAAATCACTATAGTTTTTGTTTGATCCGGCAGCATCAGAGTCTAAAACATATTAATGAAAATATGCATTTGATACAGGTTTCCTCTGAATAGCGTCATTTTGCATTACTGTACAGGTTGCCCTATTTTGAATGTCTTTGCTTTAAAGAAATCTATTGCTGAATTATAAACCTGCGTTGTGAGCTTTGATTTAATATGCTCAAAGATAAAGATGTGTATTTCATTCTGAGATTAGGTGGACTAACCGGACAGGACTCAAAGGTGAGAAGCATCTTTTAAATGCACACTTATCTGTTCAGCTTCTGTTTTAAAAATTTTCTTTGGGAAATAGACACTTAACAATAGTTGAAGCTGCTTTTTAGGGTGAAATGTACAGTAATTTAGGGTGAAATGTACAGCAGTCTTTAGGGTGAAATGTACAGCAGTGATTTTCTATGTGACCAGAAAGCGAGCTGACTAAAATAGTGGTATTTCAATAATCAAAAATATATGACTGAAAATTATAGACCTACCACATATAAGGCCATAGGTAATGGCTCTCAGACACTGAAAGTGTTAAGGGAGGAAGCTGAGCTGTGGATCCCGCATGAATAGGTCCATACAAATTCAATTCCAAGGATCCAAACAGGAGTAGAAGGATTTTCTCTGGTGAGATTTTGCTTTATTAAATTTATATGCTGCCCATCTCACTATCAAGTGACTATGTCATTAATCCTGTTGGGAGTGCTCTCTACTGGCAGAAAACCAAGTAAGAAAAGACCCAACTGGAAATTTTGCTGGAGCTAAATGTTGCATAGGTTTTTATAAACTACAATTTAACCAGTCGAGATGCTTATTTGTGCGTGTGCAATGTTACTGGGAGTCAAATGTAATATTCTTCAAATGGCTGACCAATTTCATTCAGCTCAAATAATTTTTTTTCAATACCTTTCTGATTCTTTGATCTGAGTATGCCATAACAAAAACTTAAACTTTTTAATGAATCAGCAAGGCACTTTGAGGAAAAGGGAATTCACCTTCAGTATATGTTATCCAGGTTCTTCAGCTACTGAAGGAAAGGTAGCAGGATTGCTACTTGCTTCCCCCTGAATAAAATGAAGCAGTTGAAGTGGCCAGTGGCAACATTAACAAATACTTTCTCCAGAAGCTACGAGCATGGCTTTAGATTGAGAAACCCCTTATGGGAGAGCCAGAAATCTCAATCTGAAACAGCCCATACTTCTAGGGATGCATAGGCTGTGTTACATGTCTATGTTATGTCTTGGCTTGGATGTAGTTGCCTATGCGACAGTGTTTGCTGGGTCTCTTCTATGCAAAATCAGTGCTTAATGTTCACTTCATGTAAGGTCAGTGCTAATTAGCCTCTCTTGCACTGCAGTGTGTGGTTATCGGTTTTGTAAAACAGTTCAGTGCTCCTCATTTCTCATGGAATTGAGGGCCTGAGAGAGTACAAGCACCCAGACAGGACTGCCATACTTCCAGAGCATAGCAGTGGTTGAAGTAGGCCAGTGATGGCGAACCTTTTAGAGACCGAGTGCCCAAACTGCAACCCAAAACCCACTTATGTATTGTCGGGTGCCAGGTGGGCGTGGCCCATTGGGTGGACGTAGCCACAGGCGTTAACGGCAGACTGGGTGGGACTAAAAAGTTCAATCAATTCCAACTTTGCGAGATCTTTTTTTTTCCCGTGAGAAGTTGAAATTGATTGATTGAACCTTTTTTTTTTTTGCACACAGCGGCGGTGGCCTAAAGTGAAAAGGTTTTATAAAACCCAGCTGAAGGCCTAGGACTGGGGCGACAGCACGCGTGCCCAGAGAGGGCTCTGCGTGCCACCTGTGGCACGCGTGCCATAGGTTCGCCACCACGGAAGTAGGCAAATACTTCCCCTACACTAGAGGGGGGAATTTTGCTGTCCTTATTTAGCAACTCTGTTCTAACGTCCCATGACCCTTAAGACATCCTTCTGACTTCCCAACACATCCCTGCCCTCATGTAAGGTACAATGTCTGACGGAAAATGGCTGCATCTTTTCACAAACATTTTATTAAGTCTATAAAAATGCAGTCGGGATTGTTCAGTTTTTCAATAATCAAATAAGGAAAAAGGATAGGGGGAAATAATTTCATTTACTGTGCATGATTCTGTCTACCCTTTTTTTTTTTGTCTACAAACATACCCTTACAATGTGAGGTAGCACGTACCAGGCTAAGGAACATAAGACAGCTAATTGAATAAAAATATGTGCAGAGGGAGAAACAGAAGGCACAAATTTAAGACATTGTTTTGACAAAAGACAGATGGACTTGAGAAAACTTATATTCTTCAGGTTCATTAGATGCCAGCAAAAAAACCCACTACAGCTATGCTACAACTGGTATGAAACTTAAGGAACAAAATGTTTAAAAAAAAAGCACCTGGGCAGGACAGCCTGCTTATCTCACTTTATAAATTGTTTAACTATGCCACAATGCCTGATTTTGGTTGTGCCCAATTTAATATCCAACTGATTTCAATGGGATTCCAGTTCAAATAACTGGATCTGCATAAAAGCTACTTCAGTGGAGGTGATCGAGAAAAAAAATTACTGTAATGATTCAAGGATTTCATTTACAATAATTTAACGTAAACAAGAGCTGCAAATCTGCATCCTGCTCCTTGAGAAAAAGTTCTAATACGTTTCAAGATTAATTTGCCTATCAGTGACTAAAAATAGCCACCATACCTTCGTTAACAGTAGCTGGATTTGGTCCCCCCTTAGCAAAATAATGGATGCAAAATTGCCTTTTTTTTTTAGTTTTAGAGGCATCCACCTCTGTTAAAAGGGCCTCTGAAATCAGCGTTCATAGTGGCTATTATTACAAACCTATTGTGTGAGGTATACCCTTATATTCATGAACAAACCAGCTTTGTAGAACAACAGCTGAACTCAGCATGAAAAGCAAATAAAGGCAGACATGGATGGGTAGATGCCTTTCTGTATTGTTATTCAGAAGTCAAATTGATGCCAAGTGTTATTCTAAACTAGGAACGCTATGAACAATATGAATATTGCATAATTCTGCATTTTATAATCTTGAAAATACAGGAGGCAGCTATAAGATCCCTAAGTGGCTGCTTGCTTTCTGAGACTCTTAAACACTGTTGTTCCTAGCAATTAGAAACTTTTTAAAAAGAGAACACTAGGTTTCTTTTGACACCGATTTC
>NW_015393129.1:0-7132 GCF_001527695.2 Protobothrops mucrosquamatus
ATTTTCTTACAAAAGTAGGTGCCTGTTGCCAATTTGTTCTATGTTCTAAATGAACAAAGAGAAAATTGATCAGTACTTTGAGGTCAGTACTGCATACTTCTAAGCTGTAAGAAGAGCATAAATAAAAGCAGCAAGCTCTGATTTTTCAAACTGAAAAACTAAGAGCTTTATAGTCACTCTCTCAACTAAAGTTCAGAACCGAGCAAGAAATGTGTGAGGCCAAATTCCTCAGACTAAGAACCAATTTCTCTGAAGTTTAGTCTCAACTTATAATCAGCTCAAGTCTGATGCCCCCACACTTGATGTTCACAAAATTGCCCAGTTTACACTATTCTTCAAAGTTAGCTAACAATGGCTGGAGCAAGTAGAACGGCTGTCGCTGCAAAGTTCAGTAGATGCTGGTTCTTTGCATTAACTTAATTGATAAATAACATAGGCTTAGCCAGTGAGAAGACTAAATAAACCTTTTCCTTGGTGGTGTCCAACTTTCTGCATACGGAGAGTTCGGGCTATGGATTTAATCAGGCAGCTTCTTCTGCAGTCTAATATCTTCTGTTCCTGAAGTGCTGTATGACATAGGAATGTTTTGAAGAAACCAAGAGAAAGAGGAGACATGGAATGGACAATGGACTTAAAATAAAATAAAAACCCTGTTTTTTTAAAATAATAATAATAATAATGCCCTGTTTGGTAGAACTGGAAATCAATCAATCATTTGGAATGGTTGGGGGGAACCAGTCTGGTACTGGACATTTAATTCACGGTTCCTTTCCCACCTCATTCTGAGTCCGTTTATTTCTGATTTTGGACAAGCTCCAAGAGGGTTGGATGTAAAGATTAGTCTGGAAAGTGTAACGCAGATGAATTTTAAAAAGAACATGCTTCGTCCCTATCGAGTATGTCTATTTTTAATGTGCTACAGTAAATTAGGTTTGTGTCACTTTCTAATCTCATGTAGCCTTTGTCAAAAGAATAAAATATCCATTAAAAAGATATTTTAATGCTTATCAGAGAAACATTTCTGAGCCAAATACACACTATTTTGCAAAGTACAGAAATGCCATGGTAGTCCTTTGATCTGTTCAGTGCTTTCCAGTTTGGTTGGTAGCCAGAGGTCAATGTATACTGTCTCTTTATAGATTAGTAGGGAAAGAAAGAAATGTATGAGTCTGAATATTTTACTCTTTCACATCTCACTTACTCCAGCTCTGCATGCTTGGCTCCAAATAGATAAGTGATTTACAACTGTTGTAAGTGACATCCAAAGCAGGCTTTAGGAAGGAACATAGAAGCATCAGGAAAGGAAATTAAGCATGTATCTGCTTTTAAAAGAGAAGAATATCTTAATAGTTAACCTCAAACTTCAGATCACATGTTAAGATGCTGGTCAAAGTGATCAGGAGCTTGCTATTCATTTTTGAACGTTGCAAGATTTGTATTCTTCTGGCTGAATTATTGATAGGCTAACAACTCAAAAATTAATTTAGCTGACAACTATCCTAGGTCTATGTTTAGGCCTACCCAGCACATAGGCATAAGATTGGAAGCACAATCATGAATGGCAAGAGAAAATTAGTTGAAGCATATATGATATGTTCAGTCTGCCAAATGCAGCTGGCCCAGAACAGGCACACTTCCTTCAACACAATTGAGCCACACTTGAAATTTGATGAAACCACGAAACATAAGTATCATTAAGACTATCATTACTAGGGTGCAAAAATACAGACAACAAGTTTTTAATATGTTTTTGCCGCCAGTTACAGATATCTGTATTTTCTTAATAATAATTTTTATAAATGTTTATAGATTCAAAGATAAAAAAACAAATACAAACTAAGAAAGAAGAAGTTGTTTAAAAGAAAGAAAAAATATAGTAAAGAAAGAAGAAAAGAGATGTATCATCTGGATTTTTGCCGTCACAGGTTGGTAGCCATAGTATTGATCAGGATAGTGAATGGCTACATAAAGCACTTCAAGGTGCACAATTTGTTAAAAGCTAAAGCAGCTGAATGAGGAAGCCGATTGGATAGATTTGGATTAGAGAACTGGAAGATCTTATAGCTGCTGAAATGGCAGGTAGCATTCTCCCTGGTTTATGTTTATAGAGGGATTTCAGCGAGAAACGGCATTTCAATTTCTTCCTGTGAACATTCAGAAGCATTAAGAAAAAGACACCCAAAGATGAACTGCAGATGAATTGTTGAGCCTTGCATGTTCTGAGTCAGAACACTTCTTTAGTAGCACTTTGTTAAAAAAAAATAAAAATCTTTCAGACTCTCTTTGGAAAACTGAAATAGATCATCATTAAGTTTCCTCTCTCTCTTGTTGTTTCTGCAGGGATACTCTTCCTCCTTTCCTTCCTTCAACACAATCGAGCCAGCATAGTTTGGCACTGACTTCCTAACCACATGAAACACTTTCCCTGGGCTTTTGTGATTTAGGTCAGATTGAATGGATAGAAAGTCCATGTTCATAAACCCTTTCCATGAGCCCTTTTCATTTTTTTTCTCTCTTTTTTTTTTTTGCAAAACAGCAAGAACCGTGAGCCTTTGTTTCCCTTTCTAGCTTTCTCTGTTCAACAGCATGATTGCTTCCAGATTATTTCAGTTTGCTTCATGAAATCCATAAAACTAATTTTCTTTCTTAACCCCCCCNATAGAAAGTCCATGTTCATAAACCCTTTCCATGAGCCCTTTTCATTTTTTTTCTCTCTTTTTTTTTTTTGCAAAACAGCAAGAACCGTGAGCCTTTGTTTCCCTTTCTAGCTTTCTCTGTTCAACAGCATGATTGCTTCCAGATTATTTCAGTTTGCTTCATGAAATCCATAAAACTAATTTTCTTTCTTAACCCCCCCTTTTTTTTTTAATCCAAGGCTGAGATGAAAAGTTAACCTTTTTTTGCTTCTTTCTTCTGGTTTGAGTGGGTATGTGGCCAGCACAGTAGTATCAAGAAGCTGATCATGTTTTTCACCAACCATCCAAACTTCTGGTCCCCTTGCAATCACTCTTGAGATGTCTATGGAGATTCTCAGTTATCCAGGTCATGGTTCTCCCAAAGGCACTTTTTCAAAAGGCAAGCTTCTTCAGAACTTTTTGGACTGAGAAGCAAAGCGTCTTCAAGGAAAAAAATAAGGAAGTCCACTTGTCTTAAGCAGACTATACTCCCACCAAGTATACCAACAATCCAGAGACAGTACCAGAAGGGCATCCTTCATTTGCATTAGTGAGTGTCTCTCAATGGGAATTCAAATTAGGAATACCAGATCCAGTCTGAAAATCTGGAAAACCATAATGTGACCACAGAGAGATGTTCTTTATCTGTTTACTGCCATCTAAAAGATGCATGGTTTACCACAGGCCAGAACCAATTGTTCTAATGATCGAACTGGATGCATACAGAAAGGACAATCAACACAGAAGTATGAGAGAGGTTGGCCAATTTATGGAAGGCTGCCACCAACCATAATCTGATCAGAACTAAAAATCAACACTGAGCATAAAATCAATACTATGTTTGGATAACCATGAAATGTCATTTGGAATAGCAATAATACTTCATTGATTCCTTAACTATTTCTGTAAGTGGTTTCCAGATATTGGCAAACCACAGCAAGTGGTTTACAATGAAAGTTCTCACATTCATAAAATAAAAACTAGTAAAAGGAAAAACTATTGTAAGAGCTAGATAAAACCAAAAAGTTAAATCTTAAGGAAATTAAAAGCTAAAGTAAGGGGGAAATATTTATTTATTTGCTGGTTTGTTTGTTTGTTTGTTTGTTTATCCAATTTCTATAGCCTACTCATCTGAAGGAATTGATTCTTGACTCTATAGAAGCAGTAGTGATAAGGTAATAGTAAGATAAGCAGTAGGATCAACTCAGTAAATTGTCTTTACCTGCAAATGAAAAGATCAGAGTCAAAAGTACAATAACTCTTAACTCTATTATAGATCACAAACCAACCGAGGTCAGGAAAATACAGTGAAAAACTAGATGTTCCACAACCAAGATTCTGCATAAGGTCTCAAACTTGACCTTGAAAACTGGACAGATCTCTAAAATATAACATGAAGTAGAAGATTTTTTAATGTTCTTTATTAGTGATTTCAACCAATTGTACAATGTGGACCAGTGGATGAAAATGGTATTAGTACCAGTAATCCAAGCTCCCGTTAATAGCAGTTTCAATAGATGACATTCCAATTAAGTTTAAAGTCAAAACAGAGTGCCCTGTCCACTGGAGAGACTGAACTAATGTGATGGCAGCTGCACTATATCTGAATGACTTAGGCAATGAAACACAGGGTCACAATTGCCAAATTAGTTTCAGAAAAGGAGAGATTTATGAATAACACTGCCCACTACTGGTCACGATAGCTATCAATTGCACCTTCTGCCCAGTGGTGGGATTCAGCCAGTTCGCACCAGTTCAGCAGAACTGGTAGCTAATTTTTTGTTGCCCAGGCCCAGAATGGACTTCCGGAAGCAGCATCCACACAGAGAACCGTTTGTTCACATATTTCAATCCCACCACTGATTCTAACCACTGCACAATGCTCCCAATTCCAGTGGCTGGGATGCCCCTGTTGGTAATCCACAGGATGTCTTTAAAACTTTTAAATCTCCAAGTCTCACCATCTGCAGGGCTTCAAAAAATTAGCAATCTTTTAAAATGTTTTGATAAATGGATTGGTCCTGTCCAGTTTTGTCTGGTCCAACTTTGTATATCAAGATTTTCTTCCTTTTTTTCCGGGGGGGGGGGGGGGGGATGACTGCTACAGAACTTAAATCAGTGGCACTATATAGTTTCTTAAGAGTTTCCAACTTGTCATCTACACTTATATTTACTGAGTTTCCCGCAAACTATTGATTGCTCCATGCAGGACGATTTCTATGCAAAAAAAAAGAAGCATATTTGTATGAAAAATATAATGAGAACCATGGAACACTATGTTTTCTGGCAGGCAATTGGTTTTAAAATGACCCTAGCATTCATATCTAAAACATATGTGATAATTGGCCAAAAATTTTGCACAACTGTGAATCTTTTGAACATAAGATAGAGATCTATAAGGATCTTTCCCTTTTCTAGGATATCTTCAAAAGATTCAGATTCATAGCAGATTCATAGAAACAGATTCTCCTAGGAATGCAGGATTACCATAACAAATAAAAATGAGAGGGGTATATGAAGGGCAACTATTTGTGCTTGAAAAATAAATTTCATTTCAAGGTATGAATACCAGGAAAATGTTTTCAGTCTTAACCACATATAAATCAAAAGTGGTTACCTATACTTTACTGGAGCCAAAAGATTAGCTCTCTCCTTATGTGATTCTTCCTGCCTGAAATTAAATAGAAGTACAGGAGTGAGGTTATTGCAAAAACAGCCTTGCTTTGGTATTCTATACTTAATTCCCAACAGTACTTGAATATTCAGTATTTATTAGCCTTTATAAACATTAATATTTTTATGCCATCTACATATATACATCACATCAGAGATAAGCAACGTTATACAGAAGACAGAAAAGGAAGAAGAAATACCGTAATTCCCAAAGAAATTAAAGGAAGGATTTTCTTTTTTAAAAAAGATAGAGCTAAAAGTAGTTTACACCAACCCTTTCCTTATACTTCATACCTTTATAGGCTTGCCAGTATTTCTACTTTACCACAACCGTAGATCGTTTTTTTATTCTTTATTCTTTAAGCTTCTCATCTTCTTTTTCAAAATCTCCTCAGCTTCATTTTCACTTCTTTAATGCTTCAATCAGGATTTTCTATCTTTCCAGCCTTTCTTAACAAATTAATCCCCTCAGAGGTTGCTATCTTTTCCTTTGATAGGGGAACAATAGTAGCATTCTCCTAATCATCGCACCCTTCACATTCACGTTAAGTCATTTTATAAGCATTTCCAGTTATGCCGCAAACACATGCGGTCTTATTTAATATTCTCATGACATTTATGACTTCTTTCGCATCAATTTTAACTTGGACAGTAACATTTTACTATTTGTTTCACTTCTATTCTTCAATTTGTCTCTAGAATTTCTACAGAAGTATTAAAAATACTAATTTTAGCCTTCCCTTACTTCGGTTTCATTTCCAATTATTTCATCAAATGCCATTTAATTCGCCTTTTTTCATATTAACCAACATTAACTTACTCTCTTTAACAATATTCTTTATCATTAGCTCTCTCTCTGTATTAGACAATAACTTGTATCCGTTTTTTCAATCATACCTTTTACACGCATTATAGCCTTTGCTAATTATTTCATTCTTTCATATTAAACAAATCCTTCATATCTATATTCATTTGCCAGATGTGCATAGGGCCCCTGTTTTATATCATGTACTTGAAATTACCAGACTTTCTAAAGTAGATACATACCAATTACCGTTACCATTCATTCTTGGATCTCTGGATGAACCAATCACTTTTTTCTGTACTCTCTTCTCTCATTCTCACCCATCCATTCATCTCACTTAGCAGAATAATTTTATCATGTATCATGTTCATTTAGTGAACATGAATTTAACATCAAAGCATATATTTTCTAATCCATATTTTAGCCCCCTTATTCATATTTGAGCCCACACCCAAGTTCCCTCCATGTATTCATTAACTCCATATTACAAGATCAAACTACCTTCATTCAGATCTATTTATTTACTTAAATAATATTAGATCAGATATTAATTCACTCCTTTGAATTCTGTAACCGCTGATCTCAACAAGTGACTCCGGGTGGTATACATCCTAAAACATTAAAAAAAAGTATTTCTTTTTCTTTCACTGACACACAACACATTTATTTTTGTTTCGTGCATTTCATTTGTTAATTATGTTTTTTTTTCACACTTGTTTGCTAGTGAGACCTGGACAGTGTACAGGAGACACGTCAGGCAATTGAATTACTTCCACATGAAGAATTCTGAGGATCCAGTGGCAGGATAAGATACCAGATACAGATGTCCTCTCCAGAGCAGGCCTATCATCAGTTTACACTCTGTTGATGAAAGCCCAGATGCGCTGGGCAGGCCACGTTGTAAGGATGCCAGACCATCGCATCCCTAAACAGCTCTTCTATGGTGAGCTGTCTCAAGGAAAGCGATCGCACGGGGGAC
>NW_015393129.1:11182-15543 GCF_001527695.2 Protobothrops mucrosquamatus
TTGGCTGTGCTTCCAAAATTCCACTTGATTTAAAAAGGGAGGTGGGATTGTCATAGTTGCTGCTGAAAGATCATAACATCTGCTCCTCGCATACTATGACAAGAAGAACAATGCCCAACTTGATAAACCTTCACAGTGTTAGTTTTGTTCATCAAACAAAATTATGCTTCTCCTGAAATATAACTCCTGAGGTATACTGTATAATTCTTGAAAGTGTCAATTCAATTACTGTAAGCTGCAGGGTATACACCAGGAGGGGGGGGGGAATCAAGATGGTGGCTGCAACCTTCCCTTTTATAAATAGAATCATTTAAAAATAGCACATTACCAGACATCCCTGCATTTGATCTTAGAAGAGAGCATGGAAAATGGAATTAATTAGCTCCACAAGGGATCTGGGCCTTGCAAAATGCCCAGCTTGGCTTCCCTTTACACCTGGAGCAGAGGAATGGCTGCAAATCTCTTACATGTAAGATCAGTTACCATTATGAATACATTGCCACACAGCTATGTTTGAGCAAATTATTACATTTATTCATGTGGAACTTTCACATTGAGAGTGGTGCAGCCTTTTAGAATCAAGGTCAAAACATATTTTAGAGCAGCTAGGGCACAAGTACCGCAGCTTTCTACAGCTCTTGAAATGAAACAAGTCTTTTCCAGGGTTGGTGCAACAGTAGCTGTGCAATCCTGGGGAAAAAAAGACACAAGTGCTTTGATGGATGATCTGTAAGCAATTGCTTAATTGGTACCTCCTGGTGGTCCAAAATCCCTTTTTGTCTCTTACTCAGAAGTGCTGCACAGCCCTTATACTATTAATATACTAGAACTAAGAAAGAGGTTTCCCCTACAAAAGTGTGCCTTTCTTCTTGCTGTTTTCTTTCCTATGGAAGCAGACAGTGGAAGCCAGTGGCAGAATGTTGTGCATACAGATGTGGAACAACTTAGCCAGGACTTTACTTCATCCACAACATGTTTCAATGCTGGCAAATAAGACATGTTCAGCTCTATGCTCCTGCAAGTTGAGTAAATCCGTGATGAGTTATCAAGTAATATATCTGCCATTTCTAAAATGCAACTAGTCAGGTGAAAAATGAATCATTCCTCTTTCTTCTTTTTGCAGATGATAGCTTTCCTTAAACCTTGCCCTGGGAAACATCCTGGTATGTTCTGAGAAAACAAAGAATATGGTTAGACTCAAGTGGCCATTTAGTTAAACTTATTTCTGACACTATTAGGGAAGATTCTTTTTTTAGAAATTTTATATGAAATTCCTCTAGAATGTTAACCACACAAACATTACTATGGATGTCTTTTAGCCAGAATTTATAAACCTTCGTGTTCAAGATAAAATGTTGCTTCTTGATTCCATGAAATTAGATTTTTGGTTGTCCCAAAAATATTGCAAGGAAACAATATCTTTTACAGCTAAATAGGTAAATAAACTCTGAAATTTTCATTGTATGATACAGTAACATTCATTTCAGAAAAGAGACAAAAAGAATGTACATTTGTAGAAAACGGGGGTATGTTTTGTTGATTTGTTTTTGTAGAATTTATGCAATAAACCCAAATTATCCATTCTGTTTGAACTGTTTATAAAGATTTAATGCAGGAGATTTGTAAGGAACTTGCAATTGTATAAACATATGGGCATGAGTGTACAAATGGAAATGTTTTCAGACCTGGATGTCTGAAATGGCAAGGATGGGCAATGTGTTTCCCTCCAGATGTTTTTGGAACTTCAAATCCCTTACGCCCCAAACCAACATAGCTTATGGTAAATGATGATGGGAATTTCAATCCAGCAACACTGAGGAGGGCTGTTGGTTACCAATCATTTTTGTTTGAGAAAGAGTCAAACAAAAATGAAAAAGATAAATTCTGCAGAGAATGCAAATACAGCAATAAGTTCTACTGTTGCTTACTGTATTCATATTCATTAGAACAGGGGTCCCCAACCCTTGGGTCACAGACTGACAGTGGTCCATGGCAAGCCAGAAACTGGGCCATGCCAATGAGCAAAGCCCTATCTGCTCATGTGTGAGATGCAGGCAGCATATGAAACCACGCTCCACTGAAAATCCTGTCTCCATGGAACCAGTCCCTGGCACTCAAAAGGTTTGGGTCCAATGCATTAGAATACCTATAATCAATGCAAAGCATCTTTTGCCAACGCAATAGAATGTTGGGGCTTGAGACCCTACCCGTCTCTCAGTCCATTAGCCGGATAGCTCTCTGGAAGCTGAAAAGAACTGGACCAAATTTGGGATTGGAGTGGAGAAACCAACCAAATAAAGTTTGCATTCGAAAATGGGCTAGATCTGACCAAAGGTTGCAAAAATTAGAAAAATCCAGAAATGTATTCCCTAGTCCAAGTGGTCAGGAAGGACAGTAAGCTCTTCCTTCCTTGGGAAGGAAGTCACTGGGCAGGGACCTCTGCACCAACGGTGGCTTGGGCTGCAAGAGAAGCTGGACAGCTGCTGCCTGCTTTTGAAGGGTATTTTCAGCCCCTCAGACTCAGAGGGATGTATAAAACCCAAGCCCTTTATTTACCCAAGTCCTTCCATTTCCTCATTCCTCTAGGCATCCCTCCTGCTTGAGATGACTGCCTGCATAATGCCTCACCGATGTGTTCCGAAGTTCTCCTCAGCATTTGTTCACTCCTTATAGATTAGACCAGGGGTAGTCAATCTTGGCTCTTTTATGACTTATGGACTTCAACTCCCAGAATTCCTGAGCCAGCATGGAAACCTCTCCCTTTCCCCTCAGCATGGCTGGCTCAGGAATTCTGGGAGTTGAAGTCCACGAGCCATAAAAGAGCCAAAGTTGCCTACCCTGCGCCTAGTCCATCCCTGAGAGGGAATATTACTGACTGCTCCATTCCATCCCTCCTCCTTTCAGACAAGAGCTTTTGATTTAGGAGTGGAGGGAGGGGGGTGTTAAATCCTGCAAAGCTCTGAAGATGTTTCCTACCTTAATTCCATGTAGGAATGTATGTATGTATGTATGTATGTATGTATGTATGTATGTATGTATGTAGGATGTGATGTGCATTTTGCTGTGAACACATTCCCCTTCCCCAATTCCCATCCATTTTACCTGCAACAGCTTGTGAAAAGAGCCTTGTTTTTTTTTTATTGATTCCAAGGACATTCCTTAATAACTGAAAAAATGTGGAGCCACTTGTCTTGTCTTGTCAACCAGGTGGCATTAAGAAAAGTTCCACCAGTTTCTCCTGCCAACTCAAATGAGGGGTGGGTGGGTGTTAAATTAGATACTTTCTTTCCTTTCTTTTCTTTCTTTCTTTTTTTTTACAAGTTCACTGACAAAAGAGTGAAAAGTGGATCTTTCTTCCCTTTGAAATCTAGGTGGAAATATTTCTTCCAGTTGCTTCTCACAGTCCAAGACACTAGAAAAACATTGTTTTCTTCTGTTTTTAACCACTACATCAACAGACATACCAGACAGGAAAGTACCACATTCAAAGGGGGAAGGGGATCTCATATGTAACCTGTCAGTGGAAAACACGTGTCCTCCAAAACTTACACGTGTAAAAGAACTGATGCTTGCTTTCCTGGCACGGATAGGTGGAGGACATAAGAAGGAAAGTCCACCAATCAGAGGCCATGATAAACACCATCTGGACAGAATACTGGGCTTTCACCATGGCCAAAGTAGAGGAAGGGGTTGAAATCTGGGAAGGGATTTCTCAAGCGAGCTTCATTTCCAAAAGGTTTAGGCCCAAGAGTCCAGTAGCTTAAAGCTGCAGTGTGGAAAAGCTCTAGATAGGGAAATAATCAGCAAATAATCCTTCTTAGAGAAAACGGATAAGAGGAATTGCAGAAAAGAAGTAGAAGTTGCTGAAAGGATGCTGGATGTCTGTTCCCCACAGTGCCTTAGTCATTTGGCTCTCCAGATTTTCAGTTAGGAGTTTTTTTGTAGCTCAGCTCAAAGGTTTTGGATTTGAACTCTCTGATACTGTACTACCCTTCCCACGTTAATTTGCAAACACAAGTTGAGAAGACATTTGCCAACACAATGCACTTCTGGTGAAAAATGTATTAACTTCAGTAACTGTAGATAATATTGACTGCTTTTTCTATTTGTCGGACATGAAAACCAATGGTTCCCAGTTGTGTATGTATATATCATACGGAAGAATGTTCACAACCACTCAGTGTAAATGCTTGCTCTCCATCTTTGAATGAACACTCATCAATCGTTTAACTATGTCTCCCAGTTCCTCCGCCCACCCGCCCACCCCCCATTTCCACTTCAACAGCATTTCATAACCACGTTATTAATCTATGGAGGAGAGTAAACAGCTGGAAGTCAACCTTCCCCAAAAGCTGGACCAA
>NW_015393130.1:0-4572 GCF_001527695.2 Protobothrops mucrosquamatus
GGCGGCACTCGGAGCCCTCTCTGTGGGCACACGTGCCGTTGCCCCAGGTTTGCCTCCCCCTGTGACCCCCTCACTAGCAGCCCCCCTGAAGGAGAGTCACTCTGGAGCGTGGCCCACGCGAAGGAGCGCAGCCAAGGACATGGCAGCCAGGCAGCGTAGACAAGACTCTGCCCTCACACCCCATCGCGCACAGTTGATGCTGCGGGATTCGGGCAGAGGGCGTGACCGCCATGGCGCTGCTGGGCTGCCTGGGCGATCTGCGGCGGGCCCTGGAGGCCGTGAGTGGCCCTGCGGGCAGGCAGGGTGGGGGTGGAACGGGAGCGGGGCAGCTGTGGAGCAGGGACGGGGCCAATTTTTGGGCACTCGGTCTCTAAAAGGTTTGCCATCACTGGTATAGGGTCTCCTGTTTGAGGAGAGGGTTGGACTAGAAGATCCCCCATAATCTCTTTCACCTCTTTTATCCTGTTATTCTTTTATATTGGGGCTCACATATTCTGCATTTCACAAACGACCTTTAGACACACATCCAAGCATTTTATTTTTTTGTGTACTTGCACGCACACATTTTCAGTGACGGAGGTGTTCAAACTGAAATAAAGTTCAACTCCATTGAAATAAACCTCAACTGCTTCCTCAAAGATCAAAATCCAAGGGGAAGCAGCCTTCTAACAGGAGACGTTAAAGATGTAGTTAAAAGTTTGTAACATCAACAGGAGTAATCAAGATGATGTGTTAAATATGGGCTGTTTCTCTGCTTACATCACTTCACAGCACCAAATGCCATTTGCCACTCCAAATGACTTTAAAAAAATGTACAGTATCCTAGAATCTGTAAGAATAAATGGCAGCAACGCTGGAGTGATACCCGCAACTGTGACATGTGATAAGAAAACAGGGATGGAACCGCATTGTTTCGGCAAATGAGGTTTCATTTTTCAAATTTACGCACACCAGTGCTCGATATAATTAAATAGTTCAAGGAGATGTAATTAGACATTTTAAGCACCGTGGTTACTTATGATTAAATAAGAGTAGAGTAGAATTAGCCAATTAAACCGCGCTATACTATTAAATGGCGCAGCAGGTGGCAGCACCTACCTGACCTTGGCTGATTCTGTCAAATCCAAGCAATCAAATTTCAGTAATATTTGGGTGGGTGCGGTCGTGGGGGAAAACCCAGGGCTGTGGGCTAGATTGAAAAGTGGAAACAAGAGTCTTTCTGTATTTCCTCCCGTTTGGACTACTGCAATGCCAAAGTGGTCCAAGTGGCGGTAGAAGCATTTGAGGCTCCTAAGCCAGTGGTGGCGAACCTATGGCACGGGTGCCAGAGGTGGCACTCAGAGCCTTCTCTGTGGGCACTCGCGCCGTCGCCCCAGTCCTAGGCCTTCAGCTGGGTTTTATAAAACCTTTTTGCTTTAGGCCTCCGCCGCCGTGTGCAAAAAAAAAAAAAAGGTTCAATCAATCAGTCAATTTCAACTTCTCGTGGGAAAAAAAAGATCTTGCAAAGTTGGAATTGATTGATTGAACTTTTTAGTCCCACCCAGTCTGCCGTTACCACCGCAGCCGTGCCCACCCAATGGGCCGCACCCACCCGGCACCCGGCGATGCATAAGTGGGTTTTGGGTTGCAGTTTGGGCACTCAGTCTCTAAAAGGTTCGCCATCACTGGATTATAATGTATAAAGTAGGACCTGAGACTGAGGAAGACACCTGTCACTCATAGATCAACCCATCTATTGATCTGTCTACTCAAAATCCCTGGAGGGGTGGTGGGATAGAATAAAAATAAAATGTCTATATAAATGAATATAAACATGGAGAGAAACAGCATTTTTATGCCCTCTGAGAATTCTTTGCATACAATCCACTGCAAACAAACCTTAGTTGTAAGTTATATTTACATATTTTTCGATAGTCTGAAAAGATGCCAATCAAGCAGAAGATACCCAAAGTATCTAAGGAAGAGGAGAGTTCTTTACACTTTCGAAGCAATGAAGTCTTAAATCTTAATGCAGCCCTTAAATTATTATTTCTGGAAGATTTCTAAGTTACTCATAACGATAATAATACAGGGGGGGGAAAAGCAACGACAGCGTTTTGGGAAAAAGCCAATTCTAGGGCTCAGATCCTTCGAATAAATAGTGGAGATAAAGCCTAATGAAAAATGAAAATGGTAATCCCCAGCAATCCATGTAAAATACAATCTTCTCACAACCTCACCAGCAATAACGTTAATCCATTTTGAAGCAGCAGGAAGAAAGCAAAAGACGGCAGTTGGCTATTAAACTAGACATAGATTTAACAATTCACCTGGTTTCCATAGGCAACCAATTTCAAGTGTCAAAAATACTTGGTTGTGTGTGTGTGTGTGTGTGTGTGTGTGTGTGAAATAGTTACCAGACATTCTTTTCTATTACTTCAAGTGCATTTTTTGTCAGCCTTCCATCATTAACTTTGCAAAATCCAAAGGTCTGTAACTTCTCCAGCTCCGGTGCCCACTTTAGAAAACTCTTAGCTTTCAAATAATTACAGAATCCTAAAGGATAAAGAGGGGATTGAGTCCCTCTTATGCCTCTGCTTGAAAGAATGTTTTTCCAATAAATTGGGGAAAATATTTTTTGAATGGCATAAGACTTTTACTAGAAGATGGGGTCTTTCGTCCTTCCAATGTAAAGTGATCCCTTGCTACTCATCCTTGATTGGTTCCAGGAGGTGCAATGAGTACCAAAAACGAAGAATATCAAACAAAATTTTCCCCATAAGGAATAAAGTAGCGAGTCACAAGGCAGCCGACATTGACAATTTCTAGCTTGTGCATTGAGAACCAAACCAACAACGAGTAGCGGGACAAAATGTTCATGTCAAAATGCGCGGAGTACCAAATCTGATGAGTTTCAAAGCTGTTGAACTGTATGTCTCCCCTATCGAAGGTCCATTGTACACCACGATCAAATTACCAAAATAATGTATTCTTTGCATACAGGTAGCCCTTGACTTACAAGAGTTCATTTGGTGACCGTTCAAAGTTACAACGGCACTGAAAAAAGTAGTAGTAGTAGTAGTAGTAGTAATACTACTAATACTAATACTAATAATACTAGTAGTAATACTAATTAGTAGTAGTAATACTACTACTAATACTAATACTAATAATACTAATACTAATAATACTAATACTAATAATACTAATACTAATACTAATAATAAAGTTGGAAGGGACCTTGGAGGTCATCTACTCCAACCCCCTGCTAAGGCAGGAAACCCTATACCATTTCAGACAAATGGCTGTCCAGTCTCTTCTTAAAAACTTCCAGTGTTGGAGCACTCACAACTTCTGGAGGCAGGTTGTTCCACTGGTTAATTGTTCTAACTGTCAGGAAGTTTCTCCTTAGTTCTAGGTTGCTTCTCTCCTTGGTTAGTTTCCATCCCTTGCTTCTTGTCCTGCCCTCAGGCGCTTTGGAGAATAGCTTGACTCCCTCTTCTTTGGGGCAGCCCCTGAGATACTGGAACGCTGCTATCATGTCCCCCCTCGTCCTTCTCTTCATTAAACTAGATCTCCCCAATTCCAGCCACCGTTCCTTATATGCTTTAGCTTCCAGTCCCCTAATCATCTTTGTTGCTCTTTCTAGAGTCTCAACATCTTTTTTACATCGTGGTGACCAAAACAGGATGCAGTATTTCAAGTGTGGCCTTACCAAGGCATTGACTTATGACCGTTTTTCACAGGTACAGACTTTGCAGCATCCCCATGGTCATGCAATCAAAATTCAGATACTTGGCAACTGGGTTCACACTTACGACCATCGCTGTGTCCCAAGGTCACGTGGTCTTTTTTTTTTTTTTTTGCAACCTTTCGACAAGCAGAGTCAATGGGGGGAAGCCGGAGTCACTTAACAACCGGCTTACTGACTTATCAACTGCAGTGATTCGCTTAACAACCGAGGCAAGAAAGGTCGTAAAATGGGGCAAAACTCACTTAACAAATGTCTCGCTTAACAACAGAAATTTTGGGCTGGGTTGTGGTCGTAAGTCGAGCACGACCGGTATTGCATTTCTATGCAACACTTCCTTAGATGGGTCATATGTTTACCATCTCAATATATATTTGCCATTTCTCTTAAGCGGGGACATTTGCAAAGGGAGGACAATGGCTTCAAAATGGCAGGTGTGTCCAAGCAGTTAAAGCCCTGCCCCCTTTTTAATGTGTATTGGATGAAGGTAGAAAGAACCACACTTTGATTGCTTGGTGGTGTCTTCAATTTGATGCCCCTGTTACTTGGCATGACAAGTAATTATTAATTATAATTTTATGGTTCCAATTTACATGAAAGCTGGGACATGACCGTTGAAGTAAAGACAAGGATAGAAAAAGCCCGAACAGCATTCTTCAAAATGAAAAAGGTCTTCTGCAGTCACGACATAAGCCTAAGACTGAAACTCAGGCTTGTCAGATGCTATATTTTTTCTATCCTGCTCTATGGAGTAGAGAGTTGGTCTCTGACAGAAGGCCACCTGAAGAGACTAGAAGCATTTGAAATGTGGATTTACAGGCGGCTGTTTCGTAGAAGCTGGG